>NW_008352659.1:3292573-3299557 GCF_000622305.1 Nannospalax galili | reverse complement strand
GAACCCATTAGAGTACCCAGTGCGCACTGTCCCTGCCAATCTGCCTGACCTTGCCTTCCATTTCTCACAGGTCACTCTGAAAACCTACACTCTAACTGACCTCCCCAGAAAAGCAGAAACATAGAGGCATAAATAAAAACATCTTTGATGGGGGCAGATAATCTGTTATCCCCAAGCCTAGAGACTAGTTAGAGCTACAACATGACCAAAGGACAGAAGGCTATTTCCACAGCTTTTCAAACACCAACAGAGCATACCTGGACCAGAAGGTAAGGCACATCAGTGATGAAGTGGAGCTGGCCAGGCAGAAAGCACACAGAGTCCATAATGATCAATCAGGAGCTGAACTGAGAGACCTAGTCCTGAGGCTACTGAACGCCAACCTTGGAGACGCCATCCCAGGGAGCAAGGCTTTAAGACAAGGGCCTCAGGCTCAACTTAGTTGTACACTGTACAAGCAAGAGTTTGAAGCATGGGGCTAGAGAGATGGTTCAGGGGTTAAGAGCACTGACTGCTCTTGCAGAAGACTGAATTTCAGTTCCCAGCACTGACATGCAGGTAACACCTATCAGTAATTCCAGTCTTCTGGCCTCTGTGTGGGCACTGCATGCACATGGTACACATACATACATGCCGGCAAAACACTCATACACATAAAATTTTAAAAATAGTAATAACTTGGAGCCCGGAGTGGTGATGGGTATAAGCAAGGCCCTGGGATCCATCCCTAGCCACACACACACACACACAACACAGAGACAGAGAAAGAAACACAGAGACACAGACATACACACATACAAGAGAGACAAACAGGCAGACAAACACACAAGACAGATATACATACACACACACACACACACACACACACACACACACACACACACAATTCTGTCCCAGTTCCCGCTTGTAGTGTTGTTGGCCTTCACCTCGATGGTAGAGAAAGAAACACAGAGACACAGACATACACACATACAAGAGAGACAAACACACAAGACAGATATACATACATACACACACACACACACACACACACACACACCACACACACACTTCTGTCCCAGTTCCCGCTTGTAGTGTTGTTGGCCTTCACCTCGATGGCCTGGAGAAGCATCATTCTCTTCATATATGGAGTTGCTGTTGCTGGCTCGGTTTTACCTACAAAGTTTCACAGGGTTCACTCTAACACTAAACAGGCAGGAACAGACTCCCATCGTTCCAACTTCATGAGGACACAATGCTAACCATGTTTTCTGTGTTGTGCCATTTGAAAATTGCAAGCACTCTGAGACAAAGTGATTTTCATTTCCATTTTTCAGATGAGGAAACAGAGGCAGGAAAGGTGAGGGATGAGAGGTCATGTGACTGAGGAGAGCTCAGTGTCCAGTAGAGGGCCTCTGGCCCTCCCACTCTCCACAGCCCCCACCTCTACCTGGGCATAGAAGAAGCCATTAAAACGCAGCCTGGTCACTCACACCCCCACACTACCTACCCTGCCTCATGCCCAGTACAGAGTGATCCCATTAGAGTACCCAGTGCGCACTGTCCCTGCCAATCTGCCTGACCTTGCCTTCCATTTCTCACAGGTCACTCTGAAAACCTACACTCTAACTGACCTCCCCAGAAAAGCAGAAACATAGAGGCATAAATAAAAACATCTTTGATGGGGGCAGATAATCTGTTATCCCCAGATAATCTGTTATCCCCAAGCCTAGAGACTAGTTAGAGCTACAACATGACCAAAGGACAGAAGGCTATTTCCACAGCTTTTCAAACACCAACAGAGCATACCTGGACCAGAAGGTAAGGCACATCAGTGATGAAGTGGAGCTGGCCAGGCAGAAAGCACACAGAGTCCATAATGATCAATCAGGAGCTGAACTGAGAGACCTAGTCCTGAGGCTACTGAACGCCAACCTTGGAGACGCCATCCCAGGGAGCAAGGCTTTAAGACAAGGGCCTCAGGCTCAACTTAGTTGTACACTGTACAAGCAAGAGTTTGAAGCATGGGGCTAGAGAGATGGTTCAGGGGTTAAGAGCACTGACTGCTCTTGCAGAAGACTGAATTTCAGTTCCCAGCACTGACATGCAGGTAACACCCATCAGTAATTCCAGTCTTCTGGCCTCTGTGTGGGCACTGCATGCACATGGTACACATACATACATGCCGGCAAAACACTCATACACATAAAATTTTAAAAATAGTAATAACTTGGAGCCCGGAGTGGTGATGCACGCCTTTAATCCCAGCACTCAGGAGGCTGAGGCAGGTGGATCTCTGTGAGATTGAGGCTAGCCTGATCTACATGCAAGTTCCAGGCCAGCTGAGGCTATAAGGAAACCCTGTCTCAGCAAAACAAAACAGACTTAAAGCACGCCTGTGAAGACCAGACCTGTTCAGAGTGCACACATGGCTAGTGAACAAATGCCACTAGGGGTGCTCTTCTGAACCCCTGAGGCCCATCGGGTCTACTAAACTGAGAACCTGCCTTGGGATCCTGTTCAGTGAGTGAGCCTGAAACATCACTGACTTTCAGCACAGATGGCCTCTGGTGACAACTCAAGGATAGGTTTAGATGTGGTAATATCTGTGCGTGTCCTCTGATGGTCTTCCTGGAAGTCCAAGACATTGGCCAGACACTCTCCTCTTTTTCCTCTGAAGCCCAGACTAATGCCAGACACACAGCCTAAGCTCAGGAGAGACCTGGGTGGTATCTTACAGTCCCACCATTTGGCCTAGTGTGCTCTCAGACCTTCTCACCCAGCCCTCCTGAACTCTGTGGCCGCCTCCCCTGCTGAACAACTGCCTACCTGGCGCAGAGCCTCCATCTCCTCGCTGGCTGCCTTCTTCTCTGATGTACTGCTCTTGAGCTTGGACTCAGCCAGCTCCACCTCTGTCTGTAGCTTGTCCAGCTCGGAGATGACCTGGTCACGCTCGCTCATGATGAGCTTATACTCGCTGTACACAGCATCACGCTCCTCCTTGTATTTCTCCGACTCCTTGGCGGTTTTCACCTGCTTGCTCCTCAGCTCCGTCAGCTCTGACTGCAGCAGCTCCATCTCCCACTGAAGGTCCTTGTTCTGTGCCGTGGCCTTGCTCAGCTCATGGTGGATTGTCTCAAACCTGGGGAGGAAGGTGGCTGTGACGTGGGAAGAGTGGGGGACCTGCCATGTCAATTGTGCAGCTGGCTCCCTCCCACCATCTCCACTGTGCTGGACAGTCAAGCATGAAGTTTCTGCCGAAGTCACTCTTGCACCCCCAAGAGAGAATGTTCATGGAGTACTACTGCCCTGGGCCTGAAATTTTTCTGCCTTTAACAGATGCCAGAAGTTGAGTTGAGGACTGCATGCTCTCTGCTCTGCTAGAAAGAACAGTATGTTTCTGCTACAACCAAGCCACCTTATTTAAGAAGCACAAAATAACAAAGTTGCCACAGCATAGGAGAGATACACACTGCCTTATGGTGATTTATTATGCAACCACTTCATGCTGTAGATAGACACAGCAGTCTTACAACATGGGCACCTGAACAAGGTCATAGGCTAGCTCAGTCCTCCTGCCAGCAATCAGCTTGCTCCCACACAAGTCAGACTGCCACACTAGAGTAAAGTTCCAAAAATGTGTGCCCAGGAACACAGATCCTGCGGGGGATCCAGCACAAAACACAAACATCTGTGTTCCCTGAGTTCGAGGGAACTCTGTAGCAGAGATGCTTGTCTGGGTTACGCCAAGTAATCCCCAAACCTACACAACTTCTCACAGGAAGCCCATAAGCACTGCAGAGTTGTGCTCTGTAGGAAAGTGCAATCCTGCCCCAAGGTGGGAATCACATCTCTAAAGCGATGTTCCTGAATTAAAATGAAACACTTCCCAGCACAATTAACTTTCTTTTTCAAGGTGTGTAGCTACTACAGAGGGAGAGGTCTGTGGGGAGACCTAAGTGGGGAGACCTAAGTGAGGATGCTCAGAACACACCAGCATGCTCCAATGGGAGGAAAGGAACTAACCACAAGACTAGTGAAGGGTCAAACACAATGTTTCCTGGACAGACGCTCGTGTTGACTGAACCCTCAGTTTTCTGAGGTGTTTTTCACATGGCTGTGGCTGGAGCCTTGCAGATGATCAGAAGTCCACAAAGGACAGGGGTCCCAGGCAAAGAGACCCATTAGGCTTACTCCACTCCTCTCAGCCCTGGGTTCTTACCTCCTCAGGGAGAGGGCACACTGGTGTTGCAGCTGGATGGCCGTGTCCCTCTGCTGGGTCAGCATCTCTGTCTGCTTCTGCAGACGCTGGTTCTCCTCCCCTAGCTGCTCCAGGCGGCTCAGGTCTGAGTTGTGCATGGCGACTTTCTCACTGTACCTCTTCCGCAGGGCATCATAGTCCTTCTTGACAACCTCTAGCTTGTCCATGGCTGTGTCATACAGCTTGTTGAGGATCTCTGATGAGCCATTGTGTTTCAGTACCTGGGGATCCCAAGGAGTCATGTTTACCAAGGGGTGAGACAGACAGGTCAGATGTCCTCCCTCTTGTGTTGTATTTAGGGGAAGACGTGCTAATGAGGCAGCAGGGCACCTTGGGCCCTTGGAGGGTGGCAGGGGTCACGAGGTCTGAACCTACAAGACCTGCAGTCATATTGCCTGATTCATTCACATTCACTCCCTCAAATATTTTATTGCATAGAACATGGAGAATCCCCAAGCACTGTGAAACAAACCATGCTGTGCAGGGGAAAGCTATTATGGCTGATCTGAGACTTTCATGCCTTGAAAGGCCTGTGTGCAAGATTGCCTCCTGACTGGCGTCTGGGAACCTGATGGTGAACAGTTCCCGTGGCAGATAGAAATCTTCAACTGTGTGGTAAGACCAGACCAAACTGCACAGTGTGGCTGCCCTGAACCCCTGCTTTCTTCTGGGAGTCTGCAATTTCTGTCCCTGCTAGACAGAAGGGATCTGTGACCAGCACCAAGAGAATCTAGGTGCTCCCTGTCCACCGTGCCTCCCCAGAAGCGAGAGTGTTACATGTGTTGTTACAGTGCTATGCTGGGGATCAAGTGTATCCACTGTGACTCCACTGGTGGAGGACCTGGGAAACTTGGACCTGGTTTGCCCTGGGTTCACCCCGTGTCCCTTCAATTTCCCTGCATTGACTCTGCTCTGTGTCTATGGCAGTAATTTCAGCCAATGAGGTTGATTATGCATTGAATCTTACAAGTTCTAGCAAATCACAGAACACAGATGGTATCAGGATCTCTCTAAAATAAGGGTGTAAAATGCTAGTGCTGTTCTAGGTACTGGCAATGTGGGGCAGGACAGAAAGTGACTACCTTATGGTTCTTTGATTCTGATGCAGAGAAATGGAGCCACCGACAAACCAGGAACAACACCTTCAAAACTTAACATGGACTTTCAAGAAAACAAAAACTGAAATAGCACAATGTGCAGGACAGACTTCTGAGTAGCAGAGAAGCAGCAAGGAGGCTATAGCCTGGGGATGCCCATCTAAGAAAGTAACTTCTGACTTTAGATATAAGAGCAACAAGATAAGCCAAAAAGCAGGGACACAAGTGCAAAGGCCCTGGGGCAGAGTCACACTGCATATGCAAGGAACAGCAAAAACCAGGTGCAAAGTAAAAGTCCGTGCAGAGCGGGGGGACTGGGTTCAAATGCAGGCTTAGAAGAGCGGGCACAGGGTCAAGGTTCACAGAGAAGACTGCATCCTGAGGGATAAGGAAACTGTGGGAATCTATCAAGCAAGAGATAATTCTAGACACAAGCACAGCAATTCGTGCCTGTAATCCCAGTATTCAAGAGGCTGAGTCCAGAGCAGTGCTTTAAATTCAAAGCCAGTCTGAGGTATACAGCAAATATCAGGCCAGCCATGGCTGCATAACAAGACCACATCTCAAAATAATAAATAAATATCCCCCCAAAATTAGGGAGAGAGACAGAGAGAGAATAAGAACAAGAATGGATTTTATTCTGAATTACAGGAGCTGAACTGTAATTCAGGAAGGGGAGAAAAACAAAGCAAGCAAAAAGCAGGAACCAGAAGATGAGGTAGGAGGCAGCCGGGGGCCTGCTCTTCTGTTGGGCACCTCCAGAGACCTGAGCCTTTGGTGGACTCACCATCCCTTCTGTGGTTTGTTTCCTTATTTCTCAAATGACAGGACAAAACTGGAAAGGCTAGCTTTGCCTGCCGCTCCCACAGCCCAGGAACTGCCTTGTTCACTGCTGGGCATTGAGTTATCAACAGGATCTATAATCCCAGCCCAGACAGCTGCAACCTCGACCTCAGACTGTGGAACATTCCTCCAGAGATAAATGAAGCTTCTACACGGAGTAACATCAAAAGTACACCTGATCTAAACACTGGAATGGCAGAGACCACTGATCTCTCTTCTAAGACCCCAGCTCAGAGACAGGGTGCTGAGGGAAGCTCTCAGACCAGCTCGGCCTACCTCATTCTTAGGCCTTTCACATTTCTTTCATTAAAATGCAGACCTGGCCAGGTGTGGTGGCAACGCCTTTAATCCCAGCACTTGGGAGGCAGAGGCAGGTGGATCTCTGTGAGTTCAAGGCCAGCCTGGTCTATATAGTGAGTTCCAGGATAGCTGGGGCTACAGGGGGACCCCTGTCTCAAAAAGACCAAAAAAAAAAAAAACCAAAATCTTGCAGCTGGAGAGATGACTCAGCAGTTAAGAGCACTGACTGGCTGCTCTTGCAGAGGTCCAGAGTTCAGTTCCCAGCACCCCCATGGTAGCTAACAACTGTCCCTTAACTCCAGTTCCAGGGGCTCAAATGCCCTCTTCTGGCCTTCTCAGGCATTGCATGACACAAGTACACATAATACATGCAGGCAGAACTCACACACATAAAATATTTTTATTTTCATAATATGAAAATTGCTGAAAATCGAATTTTTCTCTATGAATTAAAAGTCTGCAGGTTCAAACAAAGAAGAAAAAGGGAAGAAGGGAAAGGAAGGA
>NW_008352659.1:3290660-3291676 GCF_000622305.1 Nannospalax galili | reverse complement strand
AGATCTATAGAGTCAAGTTTGTGTACCCAGATGTCCCTCAGTGCAAGTTCATCCACTGGAGTCTAGGCAACCTATATAGAGTTTCTCCCTTAAAGAATGTCAGCTGGGGGCTGGAGAGATTGCTCAGTGGTTAAGACCACTGACTGCTCTTGTAGAGGACCCAGGTTCGATTCCCAGCACCCACAAGGCAGCTAACAACCATCCACAACTCCAGTTCCAGGGGATCCGACACTCTTCTGGCCTCCACAGTTACCTGCATGCATGTGGTACATATAAACTCATGCAGGCACACACATATATGTATAATAAAGAAATAAAATTTTAAAAAATGTTAAATCAAAAACAAATTTATAATAAAAATATCAAAAGATACGGGGCTGGAGAGATGGCTCAGTGGTTAAAAGCACTGGCTGCTCTTGTAGAGGACTAGGATTCAGTTTCTAGCACCCACACGGCAGCTCACAACCATCTGTAACTTCAGTTCCAGAGAACCCAATGCCTTCTTGTGGCCTCAATGGATACTTCACAGTACAGTTGCACTTACATAAATGCAAGCAAAACACTTTTACACACAAAATAAAAAAATAAATAAAATTATAAACACACACACACACACACACACACACACACACACACACACACACACACACCTACCTTAAGGTAAAATTTAACCACAGTGAACATCTTCAAGTTAAACACTTTTCTGCACATTCACACTGCTGCACAGGCAATCTCTAGAGCCCTTTCCACCTTGCAACACGAAACTCTGTATTCAGTCTTCTCCACAGGCCCTCCCTTGCCCCTTGACACATTTTACTTTCTGTCTCTAAGACACTGACTACTTTCAATAGCTTATAACTGGATCAAACTTTTTTTTTTTTTTTTGGTCTTGACAGGGTCTCCCTGTAGCCCCAGCTGTCCTGGAACTCACTATGTAGACCAGGCTGGCCTTGAACTCATTGAGATCCGCCTGCCTCTGCCTCCCCAGTGCTGGAATTAAAGATGTGCGCCACCAC
>NW_008352659.1:3288514-3290142 GCF_000622305.1 Nannospalax galili | reverse complement strand
TTATTTTGATATATCACAGTGAAAGATTTATCGTCCTCTTTTTTTTTTTTTTTTAAAAAAAAAAAAAAAAAAAAAAAAAAAAAAAAAAAAAATTGTAGACTAGACTGGCCTTGAACATACTCCAACTTTCCTGTTTCAATTTACTGAATTTGGGGATTACAGGCATGTGCTATACCTGGCTCTTTATTTATTTTTATAAATACTTCTTTTCAAAAAGAACTCTGGATACAGAAACACAAAACTTATTTTATAAAAGAGTAAGGTTAAAACCTTCATTTTGTGGAAATGAAATCTTCCTCTAAAATAGTAAAAGGGGCCAGCTGTGGTAGCACATGCCTTTAATCCCAGCACTCAAGAGGCAGGCAGGCAAGGGAATCTCTGTGAGTTCAAAGGAAGCCAGCATGGTCTACATATTGAATTCCAGGCCAGCCAGGGCTACATAGTGAAATCCTATCTCCAAAAGAAAGGAGGAAGAAGAGGAAGAAGAAAAGGAGGAGTTGGCAGCTAGTCCTGGTGACACATGCCTATAATCCTGGTACTTGGGAAGTAGAAGGACCAGTTCAAGGTTGTCCTCAGCTACATGGCAAGTTAAGAGGCCAGCCTATGCTACATGAGATCCTATCTCAAAAGATAAAGCAAATCAGCTGGGTGTGGTGACACATGCCTTTAACCCCAGCACTTGGGAGGCAGAGGCAGGTAGATCTCTGTGAGTTTGAGACCAGCCTAGTTTACCTAGTGAGTTCCAGGACAGATGGAGCTACAGGGAGACCCTGTCTCAAAAAGACAAAAATAATAAATTAATTCATTCATCCATTAATTTGAGTTAATTAAAATCAAGACTGTCCTCTATAATGCTATGTTACCTACAACTGAGCTCTAATCTTAACATTTTATGATGTCCCAATTTTTTTCAATGAACAGTAGGGAGCTTGCTACAGGGTAACTCCAGGGCATTCCTCCTACCCAATTCCCCATTTGTCCCTCTAGAATTATTCCTTAGCCCAAGCCTGCTGCTGCCCATCACCATGAGCCACGCACAACACTGCTGAGACGAAGCTCTCTAAAGGCTGCGCACACCACTTCACTGTGTGGATATACTTTGCTTCTCTCTCTGATCCTACTCCCAACCCCAATCTCCTGCTCTACCACCCTCTCTCAGAAACAAACCTGCCCCAAACATGGCTGTGTAAGCCTCCCCTACCCCTCATGTGATGTGTTGCTACATATCTGGAATGGGGTGCCTAAGTCTTGGGATGTGAATTTTACATCCTTACAGGGAAATACCAAATAGCCCTCCAAAGTGGCCATACCAATAGCTGTGATGAGAGCTCTAAGAGTGACTGCCACCGTACTTCCCCAATAAGACATCATATAGTCATTTTCTTACAAAAAATATTTTTATTTGTGGGGCTAGAGAGTTGGCTCAGCAGTTAAGAGTTCTTGCAGATGACCAAGGTTGGGTTCCCAGCACCCATATGATGGCTAACAACTGCCCACAACTCCAGTTCCAGGGGATCCGACACTCTTCTGGCCTCCACAGTTACCTGCATGCATGTGGTACATATAAACTCATGCAGGCACACACATATATGTATAATAAAGAAATAAAATTTTAAAAAATGTTAAAT
>NW_008352659.1:3260853-3287873 GCF_000622305.1 Nannospalax galili | reverse complement strand
TTTTTTGGTCTTGACAGGGTCTCCCTGTAGCCCCAGCTGTTCTGGAACTCACTATGTAGACCAGGCTGGCCTTGAACTCATTGAGATCCGCCTGCCTCTGCCTCCCCAGTGCTGGAATTAAAGATGTGCGCCACCACTCCCGGCCAAACATTGTTATTTTTTTTTAAGTTTTGTTGGGGAGGTGGAGAAATGGTTCCACAGTTAAGAGCACTTACAGCTCTTGCAAAGGACCTGGGTTTGGTTCCCAGCACCTATATCAGGTGGCTCACAATGCCTGTAAAGCCATTCCAGGAGATCCAACATCTTCTTCTGGCCTCTTAAGGCACCTGCATGCACATGGTGTACAAAAACTCATGCACACACATGCAGACACACATAGATTAAAAAAATAAATATGTTTAAGAGTTTTTTATTGGGGGGATGTCTGGCTCATTTCATTTAGCATGGTGTCCTGAAGATTCAGCCATGTTGAAAGATGGATGAAGTCCCTTCCTTTCTCAGGCTGAAGTGTATTTTTCTGTATGGATATGCCACATTTTGTTTTAACATCAACCAAGTTTATGGATTATACACCTTTGTCTCTAGGAACTCCCATTCCCAGTCTTTCATTCTCCTCCCCATCTCCCTTCATCTCCAAATCACAGCCTCCTGCATGCTCAGCAAGGACTGGACACCTGAGCTGCACTCCTGCCCTCCAGGAGTGATTTTTAAATTCCAGAAGATATTGCTTCTCAGCCTTTTGGAAAGTCAAGTGTAAACTCCAGATACTGACCATTTCCTAGTTACATTCATCACAGTGATCTTCCTTCAACATGTGGCTTTGACGTTTGCTGTGGTGACTTCTACTGTGGCATATCTCATGCCAACATTTCACTTTCACTACAATAAAATCAAGGGCTTCCTTTGTGGTTTGTGCTTTGATTGTTTTAAGAAACACCCTGCTTCCTACCCGAGGCCATAAAGTTACCCTCCTATTGTGACTTCTAAATGTAGTCAAGTTTTATTTTTCCCATTTAAATCTTTCAACTCCTTGGGATATGCTTCTGCATGTGATGTGAGACGGACACAAAATATTATCCTCTTCCACATACCACTGGCCAATGGGAACTGGGTCTTGAGGAACCAAGGAACTGGGTCCTTAGAGCAAACTGAGGACACCCAAACTGTACAGGTACAGACAATGAGCTCCAGAGGACACTGGGGATATCCTGGGACAGTGTCACAACCAAGACACAAGTATGCCATCCCCCCAGGACCAGCTCACATGGTCAATGGACCACCACGGCCTTGCATCTTGTCTGGAGAAGTTCCAGCCTCTGCACTGGATCACCCTGTCAGTAGGCAACATCTCAGAAACTCCAGCCAAGACTAAACAGATGTTTTGTTCTCTAATCCCCCTCCTCCCCAGCCATGTATGTGAGTCTAAGGGGTCCTGCTTGACTTAAAACAAAGACACTGCTGCTATTACCTGGGTTCCCCACAAGGGGGTAGCCCTGGGTAGCCAGTCAGAGGCTCTCATTAAGAAACATTCATTTTCAAGGCACCCTTCAATGACATAACACCAGATCTAGCCCAGCTGGGCAGCACCACCTTCTCCAGTCCACAATAGAATCTGGAGTTTGTACCATGGCTCATCTGTTCTTCATTGGGAACCAGTCCCCTAAATGTTCTAACTTTGAAGAGCTTAGAACCAGGCCTGCAGGACAATCCAGGGCTGGGGGAATCGGGTTGCCAGGAAGTAACTTAATTCCTGTTGAGACAGGGCAGGCCTGGGAAAATCCCAAAGCAAACTCAGGGGTCCTTTCTGATGCTCAGCACATCTTTGACAATGTCCTAGGACCAGAAGAGACTGGAGAGAAAACAGACCCTGGCCTATTTCCACTGTGGTTGCCTCCACAGCACAGCCACTTCCCCAGATAAAGCCCTGCATGAAGAGGTCTTGCTTGCTGTGAGCTGAACTCCACCTCCCTGTAGATTCTGGCCTCTGCCTTGGAGAGGCATCCTCTCCCACAGGACAGCATCCAGACCTTCAAAGAGGCTCCCAGGCCCCAGGCATTTGTCAACTTCTCTTACAAGGGCTCAGAATCATACCTGTGCTTTGTCACTGACAGCCTCAGAGGAACTAGGAACTGTGGTCATGTGAATTCCCAAGAACTGGAGAATGATGCCTGATCGAAAGCAACTTAGTGAAGAAAAAAGCTTATTTGGCTTACGATTCTAGGTTATGGTCATTATTGCAAGGAAGTCAAGGCAGAAACTTACAGCATCACTTCCACTGCAGAAAACAAACACAGATCCTTGCTTGCTCTCCTCTAGCTTCCTTTACTCACACAGGGCAGGGTTCAGCCTAGGGAATGGTGCTGCCCACAGTGGGCTCGGTCAATTAACTGTCCAGGCAGTCCCCCACAGACATGCCCACAGGCCAACCTGATCCATGTAATTCTTCATTTAGCCAAATGATTCCAGGTGTGTAGGCTGTGTCAAGTTGATCGTTAAAACTAATCAGCACAAGATAGCTCCATATCTAAACCTTCTCTCCTTACACACACACACACACACACACACACACACACACACACACACAGAGTTGCAGTCATGGTCAGTTTCCCAGGTAAGGCTAATGGAAGAGAAGAAGATCTGGGAGACCTTGAAAAAGAAGCCAATAAATCAAAAAAGAAAACAGTACATTTTAAAGACAGGCACAGATCAAAAGAGAGAGGAAATTCTTACCACCTCATAAGTTTCTCAAATGAATCAGTAGAACTGATATTGCCTTAGACACAGAAACTTTACTTTTAAGAGTCAAATTTTAAAATATTTGCACAAAGGCCAGCAAGATGGCTCAGTGTGTAAAAGCACCTACTGATAAGCCTGATGACCTGAGTTTGATTCCAAAGACCCACACGGTAGGAGAGAACCAACTCCCACAAGCTGTCCTCTGACTTTCACATACACTGCACAACAGGCACATGTATCCCCCTCCCTCCACATACACTAAGTAGCTGCAATAAAAACACATAAAGACGTATTTATGTCCACTGAAAACTTGTCTGTAATGAAGAAGAAGTTTTGGCAATGAAAAAGCTCAGTGAACACGGAATGAGGATTAGACATCCACCCCTGACGATGAAATCAAGAAATCAGGTATTTGGATATTCAAAGAATCAGAAACTATCAGGAGATACATGATACATTCACTGTGGGATAAAAATAAATGAATAAAAGGCAAGTTTGGGGAAATAAAATGAGAATGTTGTGTGTGTATTGAACACAGGAAAAAAAAATCACAAATATGACAAAATATAACCAAATATGACAGACGCTGGTCACTTCTGCAAAGACTAAGCTGAATCTGGAGTCTATGACTTCATTGCTGTTTGTAGGATTTCTTTTCTTTTTAAATGAAATATGCATTATATTAGTAAAGGAAAGATGATACAAAAACATCCTGTACTTTACTTTCCTAATGCAGGATCTCCTCAGCATACCCCAAAGAATCCAAGGTGACCCATTCTGACCTACAAGGGAAATGAAACTAGGGCCAGCCTTCAGCCTTCAGCCTCCTCCCCCACGGCACACACACAGGACAAAGCACCTGTCTACGACTCTCAAGTGGGAAAGGGGCCAAGGCCCAGTCCCAGGGTCACCCCTCCCACTGGGGACTGCCTCATTTCCTCTGAGTAAATCTTCAGAGGACTGGAAGGCCCACAAATCCCTCCAGCAAACATGCAAGTCAAACAGCACCATTTACCCGGCAAGGGCCTCTTCAGGTTTACAAGGCGTGGGAGGAACCAGGCAACAAAACCAGTCTTGTCCAGTGAGGGTGACCTTTGCCTTTAGGCCCAGTGGGGAGGATGCCTGTGGACATCCCATGTCACCTGCTTCTGCTGTGGCTAGCCTCCCCACCATTGCATTCTGCAACCACACAGACCTGGCAAAACTAAGAAGGCCAACTGAGAACATGGGGCCAGGCAGCTCAAAACCCCCACCAGCTCTCCCTATGGCAGCCTGGCCTCATCTGCTGGTGGGGTCCCAGGCTGGCACTCTCTAAGACCTCAGTCGAACTAGCCTGACCTGGGAATCTTAGTGACCAAGACTAAGCCCAACACACCCACAGGACCCTGACCACCAAGGTCCATAGCTATTGGAAAAGAAAGAAGAGCAAGCACTAGCACAAAAGAGGAGGAAGAGGAAGAAAGAACTTCACATCACGTGGGGGCGGGGAGCAGGAAAGGGCAGGGAGAAAGAATAGGGTGGGGAACAAGCGCAGTCCGAATGTTTATAAAGCATGTAGGTCCCCAGGCAGCCAGAGAATGAAGGGCAAGGAAACCCATGGCTCCAGAGTTTCACTTTTTACTACTTTTTTTTTTTTTTTTTTGACACAAGGTCTTACTACATTGCTCAGGTTGGCCTAGAACACACAATTCTCCTGCCTCAGCTTCTGAGTGTTGCAGTTACAGACACAGGCGACCATGACTGGTGAAGATTCTTTAATGAGTAGGTGAAAATTTGCCAAATGGTTTTACGGTTTATCTACATGTACCACATGTTCGTGTTACTGTAGTGAAAGCTATAGTGCATGAACTTATGTACGCCTCAGGTTTGGGTACCTGGGCTTTTCTGCTACCCTCAACCCTGCTGTCTCCTAGTTTCTGTGTGGAAGGTCCTTCCCGTCCTGGAATCACTGGGCTCATCTCTAAGGAACTGATGCATGGCTTCCACAGGCCTACACCATTTACCTCACAGCCAGGCGCTCTGAGGGTCCTCATTTCTCCCAACCTCCATGAGACCGGTATTAGACCAGAGTGAGCAAGTTTAGAATGACTGCAGTTTACTTGGTGCTCCACACAGCACGTGCTGAGTGCCCTAGATGCAGCGTCTTTCCACCAAAAAGATGACAATGAGAATTGTTCCATTTGCTTTTTGCACAGGGAACTCTTTTTGCCTGTGATCTCACATGACCCACACAAGGAACGAGCCACAGCCCCCCAACCCTGACTCAGTCAAATCCCTCTGCTATACCCCGATTGCATTCCTCTGAGCACACTCTACTTAGAGGCACCTGAAATACTCATACAGCATATAAATGTGTGATTATGTGAGTAGCCTGTTTCCCTCAGTAAACTACAGCTTCCAGAGAAAGGAAGGTTTGTTTCTCAATATTCTGGTTCCTCACAGGATACAGGCTTCCCAGAAAATACTTATAATGAACAATTGGATGGAAAGTAGGTGGATGATGAATGGGTAGATGAGTAGCAGACAGAGGAATGGATGAGTGAACAGCAGGGCAGTCAGATAGACAGGTAGGGATGGACCTGAGCCTGCCCCAGCTGCCTGGCCCTACCTGCTGCTGCTGAGCCCGGAGGTCACCAATCTCCTTCTGGTCCTCCTCACGGAGCCGCTTCATGTCCTCCCAGGACTGCTGTAGCAGGTTTCGCTCCCGCAGCAACTTCCCGTTCTCACGCCTCAGCATGTCTACGTTGTCCTTCAGTTGAGTCTGGTCACTCAGGAGTCGACTGTGGAGGGTGCTGAAACCCCGCAAACACATTGAGTCTCAACCAACCTCTACCTGGCCCCAACCTCCAAGCACAACCAGTCCCATCAGAGCCTAGGTCCCCAGGAAGATCCAGAGAGGAGCCCACGGTAGCCAGGCCAGTGGCATTCAGGGAGAGACAAAAGCCAGCAAACAGTCGAATTCTAGGAAGAATTTCACTTCTGAAAACACTGATACCCAAAGGCATACATGTACCTCCAAGGAAAGGAGAGGACTCAACCTGTGCCTGTATGTCCTGAGGTCTGGGGACCACAAGCAGATAGAGGACAAATGCAAGGGAGGACAAATGCAAGGGAGGGAAGCCAGGCCAGTGGCATTCAGGGAGAGACAATAGCCAGCAAACAGTCGAATTCTAGGAAGAATTTCACTTCTGAAAACACTGATACCCAAAGGCATACATGTACCTCCAAGGAAAGGAGAGGACCCAACCTGTGCCTGTATGTCCTGAGGTCTGGGGACCACAAGCAGGTAGAGGACAAATGCAAGGGAGGACAGGAGACCCAAGGACAGCACACCCATCTACTATGCCAAGACCACAAGCTCAGTAAAGCCCCAGCCAGAGCCCCAGAACTCCAGAGAAGCCTGAGCTCCCAACTCATGGTGTAAATTGCTCTTCTGGACAAATGCAAGGGAGGACAGGAGACCCAAGGACAGCACACCCATCTATTATGCTAAGGCCATGAGCTCAGTAAAGCCCCAGCAAGAGCCCCAGAACTCCAGAGCAGCCTGAGCTCCCGATTCATGGTGTAAATTGCTCTTCGAGCTACTGGTTTCTGAATCTGACAAGATGATGGGAAGGACTAACAGTCTGTCACACTTAGGAAAACTGAGCTGAAAGACACAAATCCTTTCACTGAAGGCAAGCTGTCTGCTAAGAGGCAGAAGCAGGACTAGAAGCAGAGATCTTGACTCTCCAGTCCAAAGACAGAGAAGGGCAGGATATGGCTAATCCACTAATCCACAAGTTCTGGGCCCCTTCCCAGTAGAGCACTCACTGGTAGAAGTCTGTCTCCTTGGCCACCTCCTCGCACCTCTTCAAGGCGTTGGTATGCTGGTTCTGCAGGCTCTGCAGGTCCGACATGGCCCGCACACACTGGATCTTCAGCCTTTCATAGTCAGGATTTAGCCTGTGGTAGGGCCTGGCCCCAGGAGCAAAGAGCCCCCATGAACACAACCCTCAAGAATCACCTGGACTTAAGGCTCTGCTTTGCACTACCCCAGCCCAGTGGCTCCCACATGCTGGCTCTTATACTCTGTGATCTCCTGGTGCTTGTTAAACTTGCTGTCCTGAACTCTGGCCAGCAAAGAGGCAAGGTGTCCAGACAGAGGGAGGGCTGGCTGGACTAGCTCCCTAAATGGGCCTAGAGGGGCAGATTTGCTCCCTAAGAAGTTTCCAAGAGTCTGTGCCATAGGCCCAGGACCACAGAAACCTGCGATGAAGGTTCTCCTGTCTTTAGAAAGCTGATTCTCAGTCTTGGGTACCCATGGCACCAATGCCCAGATGACATACAGCATCACCGCAGAGGGCGAGACGCAACACCCAGGCAGCTTCATAAAATGCCCCTGGGCATTCCAACGAGCAGCCCAGGTGAGCACTGGGCTAGACAGTGCTACTCAGAGTGTGGCTCCCAGGCCTCGGCACTGCAGTACCTGAAAGCCTGTGAGACATGCAGATCTCAGTCCCAGTCACAGACACTGGATCCCCATGCTCAGGAGGGGCAGAAGAGAAACTGTCCCTGCACCTTAACAAGCTCTCTCGGGAGCAATGGTGTTTGGGTCCCTAGGAAAGGCTGAGCAAATATTTTTACAAAAGAGTAGATACTAATTCCAAAAAGAAAATAATTCCTTCAAAACAAAAAGATGCAGGTAAAAGGGACCTTTTCAAGGCACCTCTGTGGGGAGAACGGCTAATGTGTTTAAAACCCACAGAAAGATCCACGGAAATGCCTGTAAACAAACATGCCGCCAGCAATGGGCCACAGCAGGAGACACGGGAAGCCTGTCTCAGGTGGAAGGCACAGGACCAGAGAGGAGCAGTGAGGAGCCCCCAGCCTCCAGGTATCCAGTGAGAGGCACCAAGTGAGACCAGGCCCCATCACCAGCTGCCAGGAGTACCCACCACACAATCACCTGCCAGGCAAGTAAAAAGCCCGAGGGGGTGGGCCCAGTTCCTCTGCCACAGGTTATCAGGGCCCCTCAAATACATGATGGGAACACACACATAACCACCTCAATCCAGGAATTATGTAATTTAGTTCACAGGTTCTAATTTTCATTTGTAGGAAGCAGAACAAGCCTGCCCCCACCCCCCACCCCCACCCCAACCTAGGCTTCAGGTTCTGCCCTTAGGGAGCATTTGGGGACAATAGATTTGAAGAAGGGGACACCCTCAAGGTTCAGGCATCTGAAATCAGGGTGCAAAGGGGAAGTGGCTCAGGGTGACACACTGGCACCAGGACAGGCACTGGGGAGTTGGGACAACGGCTACCTCTTGTCGAAGGTCGCTCCATGGGTGGCGAAGGCCAGACGCTTGCGCAGCTCGTTCCTCTCACGGGTCATCAGCCGGAGCTGAATGGAGAGGTTCTCCACCTTCTCGTTGACCTGTTGCTCGGTAAGGAGGGGAGGTGGGGATGGTGCTTTTCCGGTGGTCCCTGTGGATAGGTAACCACAAGTGAACCTGCAGACAGCATTCCCAAGGTGCCAGCACTGTTCCAACATTGTGGTTCCATTAGGGATTCACCAAGTAACTATGAGTCCAGGCCTTCCAGTCACCCAATGAGAGGCACCAAGTGGGAACAAGCCTCTCCAGCTGCTGCCAGGAGTACCCACTCCTAAAGTAGGTCCCATATTCCAAACCCTTCACAGCTGGAGTTAACACCAGAGTCTAGGCCATCTGATCTTGACAGAATCCTCAGGACACACACTCTCTCCCCAGTTAGATTTGATACCTCCAGGATGGAACTGTTCTGGCACTAATCCTTGCCTGCTCTGGGCATCTAGGCATGCCCACTGTCACCCAGTCCTGGACATGCACAGGGGACAGGACTTACCACCCTGAGCCCCAAGCAGGAGGCCTGAGAAAGAGGGCACACTTAGAACAAAGTGAATACTCCAAAAAATAAAGCTGGGACTGAAGGCCATGTTCCAAGTCTCCCCAACCACAGCAGCTTGGCCTCTATGGCAGACCAACTGCTCCTAGACTGACCAGCTAGTTCAGCCATGCTGGCTTGCAGGACGCTGCTAGTTCACAGCTGATGTGATGCAGGTGAGTCCTGGGCCTTCTAGTGCTGAGCCCCACCGAGTCGTCATCGCCTGAACCCAGGACCAAAGCATCCAAAGGGAACTCTGTGCCTTCCATTTACCAGAAGCCACAGCTGCCTCTGACCAGATTCAAATAGATGTCTAGGAAGAATGAAATCCAGGCATCCAAGGACAAAGCACTTCACCCAATTGGCCCTATAAAGACTATGCCATGCTCTTTAATAGTTAGCCTTGTCACTGTATCTACCTCACACCTCAGATGACGGTTAGAGATCTGGGGTGGGGACACAGATGTGAGCAGCCATCTCATTTTGCAGATGTGACCAGGGAGGCTGACTCACCCAGGGACACAGGATCTGTCTCCCCAGTAGACACAAGAACACAAAGGGCATGACACCCATCTTCTAATTGTGCCATCCTGACCACCATCTTCTGCTGATCCTTGTTGGTTGATGGCTCAAGCAAACCAAACATCCCCAAGGACAGAAGGTGGTACTTAGGGTTAAAAGAGACTCGGTTTCATGGTATGATGTGGCAGCTTCAGGCTCTGGGCCCAGCATCTGTCAGCATTCCAGGTGGAGGTGCTGACACCTCTAAATCTAGGACCCCTAAAATATACTCCACTCGAAAACTACTGTGTGACAGTTAATCTGGACTGTGACCTTGACTGGATCTGCCAGAAAGTAAAACACAGTCCTCTGGGTGAGTCTGTAAGGGCCTTTGCAGGGAAGATTAACTGATGGGAGACCTGCCCCAGAGTGGGCAGCAGCTCAGATAGAACGAGGTCCCAGGAAAAGCACGGCTGCTCTGGTCGCCTGCCATCACTTCTTGCTGGTGAGTGCACTGTCCGCCATCCTCCCAGACACAGGAATCCAGCTTCTGTGGCCTCCCAACGTGGACTGAAGACCAGCAGCTCTCCAGGAACCCTCCAGGCCTTCAACTTTAGAGTAGGACTGTGGAGGCATCCAGCTCTGTGGACGGAGCAGCTACCAGGTTCTCAGCATCTCAGACAAGTACACGGCCCTTGTTGGGCTACCTGGCTTCTATCCTGTGAGCCAGTCTAACAAGTCCCTTTCCCATGTGTATTCATTCCATCACTTATGTTTCTCTAGAGAATCCAGACCAATATATACAGCCACAGCCAGATTCCTGAGCTCAGGATAGACCTTAGAGAGAGAATGTTCTTCAGTGTTAGGAAAATCTGTATGTGTATATTCCAGGAGCTTCTCCCACCTCACCATGTTTCTACTCACAGCCTTAAGCCCTCCCTGCCCTCACTGCCCTCCCATAAGACCCTGAACCCACTCCTACCCCATAAATCTGGAGGTCGGGCATGCTGGGGCTCAAAAATTCTAGAGACAAATTACCAATGAATGGCCAAACAATCCACAACCATGGGTAAAAGCACTTGGGGAATACCCAGAAAATTGTGTTTTGGAGCAGTCAGGCCAAGATAGACATCTTAGATGCTATTCTACCAAACAGGCCCACAGGTGGGCACTGCAGCACCAGTCCCATATCACAGGAGAGGAACTAATGCCCAAAAGAATTAGACAGCT
Source organism: Nannospalax galili (assembly GCF_000622305.1). NCBI lineage: Eukaryota > Metazoa > Chordata > Mammalia > Rodentia > Spalacidae > Nannospalax > Nannospalax galili. Next base: position 3,277,499 of record NW_008352659.1, on the reverse strand, counting down.
GAGAACTGAGACCCAGGAACCTGGACTCAGGCACTAGAGCTGTACCCTGGACCTGTTGTCTCCCAGTCAATAACTCTTACTTCCCGCCAGGCAATTTAAGAAATGCTTTTCACTCACTCCCCATTCTATTCTCAGAAGGCAGATGTTGACTTTACTTTGCACATCAGGAGACAAAACCTTACTAAGGTTAAATAACGTGTCCAGGTCACAGGGCCTGTAAGAGACAACACTGAGATGTGGATCTCTAACAGACCCCAGAGCCCAAAGTTTAAACTAAAAGTTTCTAAACACTTTATGTGGTGTGTGTGTGTGTGTGTGTGTGTGTGTGTGTGTGTGTGTGTGTGATGCTGGGGAAATAACCAAGATTGTTGCCATCGCCAGAAAAGCATTCTACCACTGAGCTACGCTCCAGCCATACTGTCTAAACTTTTTTTTTAATCCTAGGACTGCTTAAAAATTACTGAAAATTAGGGGACTGGAGAGATGGGTCAGCCGTTAAGAGCACTGGCTGCTTTTGCAGAAGACCCAGGTTCAATCCCAGCACCCACATGGCACTCCAGTTCCAGGTGACCTGATACCTTCTTCTGACCTCTGTAAGCACTGCACAACACAGGTACACTAACATACATGCAAGTAATATACTTGTACACACAAAATAAAAATAAATAAAATACATTTTTAAAAATTACTGAAACTCCAAATAGCTCTAACATACCCATCCAAGGTTTTTAGCAAACCATTAACTACCCTTTCCATTACAAACAAGCAGAATGAGTTGCATTGCCCTACACTGGGTAATGTGCATAACATCTGGCTTCCTAGAGACACAAGTCCTATCTCTGCATAATGTCACGTGCACTGGATAGAACCTTTGGAACATTCTACCCAACACCAGTTGAGGATGAAAGTAAGAAAGGCTAGAGGCATCCCAGGGTCCTGACCAAAGCAGCCTGAGCTCACAGGCCCCCGAATCGACCTCAGGGATACCAGGCCGCACTGAGAACAGGCCACGAGCGTGTTGGTGAGGCACTGGAGAAGCATCTAGAGTCTAAGTACAGAACTGAAAAGCATTCCCAGGCCCAGCAGCCTGCCTCCAGGGAAACGGGGGGTTGTGACCTACATTTTACAAATCTGAGGCAACAAAGAGATTCATTCCTGGCACTGAGGGAACCTAGAAGGGAAAGAGGACGAGAAGGCAAAACAGAGGTAAAGGTCATCAGTCAAACCCCACCACGCATCATGTCTCAGGGTCCAACTGGGAGGACCTGGGCCAACTGGTCGCCCAGAAAACAAAGTAAGACTGACACCTAGGGAGCACAGTCAAGGTGCTCAGTTCAGGGCATGCACCCTCCACATCTCATTAGTGCCCAGCTGCCTGCCAGGGTGTACAGGTTAACTGACACCTACAAGACCAGACAATAGCACATGGGACCCCCTAACAGACTGATACAAGAGCCAAGGCCTCAACAACACTCAACACTGCTCACAACATGGCTGGGCTCCTCTCATCCCCCACATCGCCACCTCCCAACCACTCATGCCAAACATGTGAAGACAGGGAGTGTGACAAGGGAGGTCAACCAGGCATGAGATCCCAGCAAGTGTCAGCCTCTCTGACTTGATCCTGATGTCCCCAGCATTTCCTAACACGAGATCTCAAGATAAATCCCAAGATGTATTAAGCCAGGAAGTTCTAAAATAACACCAAGTGGTACAGAAAATCCTGTTGACCACCATTCAAATAAAAACACTGTTGTGGGGACTGAGGAGACAGCTTAGCTGGTAGACTACTTTCCTAACAAACACTACAACCTGAAATTAAATCTCCAGAACTAACCTAACAATGCCCAGTACGATGGCACACACTGTCAATACCAGTGCTAAGGAGGCCGAGACAGGAGGATATAGGGCTAGTTGGCCAGACAATTCAACCTAACTGGTTAACTGCAGACCATGAGAGACCCTGTCTCAACAGAGGTAGAGCATCTGAAAGGAACCACACAAAAGTTTATCCTCCGTCTTCCACATACATACCCATGCGCGCGCACACACACACACACACACACACACACACACACACACAATCATCACAATCATTTTACATGCTTTCCAGGGTTGGAAAATGTGCTGAGGATGATGCAGCCCTACCTCACTATGGTCACATGGAAGCCCCCAAACCCACCATGACTGTCTGTTTATTCCCGGCCAGGAGCTTAGTATACTCTGATATCAGTAGGATAGGATTCAGGAGCACTGAACCAGGCCCAGAATTATAGACACAACGGCTACAAGCTGGGCCTGGCTGTGTGAGAAGAGGTGGAACGGCAGGGAGCAAGGGCCAGAGCAGAAGCCATTCTGCATCCTGGAAATCCCCAGCTCTTTTGGGTCACCACAGCTGGTGCAGCTGCCACAATATAGTCCCCAGGCAGTGAGCAGCTGATCGGCTAGGTGGATGACTCAGCTGTGAGCTCTTTGTCCCTGGCTCCCTCATCACACACTCCAGGTGACACTGAGGCAGCCTCTTCAGGCTTATTCATAGCTGGACAACATGCAGGCTTCAGAGCCCTCAAGCCTATAGTGCCTAAAGTCCATTTGAAAACTGACACTGGGCAAAAGCAGTCAAGTGGTGTGGGCATACCTGGATCACCTGTCTCACTGATCCAGACCCTGGGTGTCAAAGCAGAAACCACGCAGGGACAGAACACAGTCACCAGACTTACCAAGCCATCCATACTAACAGCCCAGGACAGGCAGAGCTGGCGGGAAGGACCCAGCCCTGTCCTGGGCCATTGCTTCTTACAGCTCTTCTGCTACAGGAGCTTTTTCTCTCCATGTTTTTAGTGTCACACAATCACTATACCTAACGGAATCCAATGGGGTAAAGGAAGGTGACACCCTGCCCTGATCTTGTGGACACCTCTTAGTCCTGCTTCCTGCTGGCTTCCTTCCCCAGCTCAGAGTGAAAAAATGAACTCCGAGCACAGTAGTTGCAGCCTTGCCAGGTCCTGGATCTCTAGTCAGAGAAACTAATGCTCTGGAATCTTTGACTCAGGGTCTGCTTTTCAGGAGCCAAGACAAGCAGGGAAGGCCCACTGCTTCCCAGAGGCTCCCAGCTCCAGAGCTCCATTCCTAGAAGGCCCAGTTCAAGCCCCACCTTCTCCAGGAAGCTGCTCCATTCCCTGCTAGAACGCACTGTGCCTTCCTCAAAATCACCTCTTTCCTGATGTCCTCCCCAGAGACTGAAGGCCAGTTTCCTCTGGCCTCTCTCTGGTCTCTTTACAATCACCAGTCTATCTTTGCAGCAGCTTGGTTAACCTTGCAACATGCTCATGAGGAATCTCTGAAGGCAGTGAACACATGCTCCAAGAGAAGGTCTCCTACAAGTCTAAGTAACACCATAAAAGCCAGGATTCCAAGGGTTCCCAGGATACAAAAGGCTGTCCAGGAGCTACAGATTATCAGTTGGTAGAGAACTTGCCTAGCATGCACAAGGCCCTGGTTTGACACGCAGTTCTAAAGAAACCAGGTATCACGGTACATAGCTGTAATCCCAGCACTACATTGGGGGTGTCAGAATATCAGAATTTCAAGATCCTATATTGAGTACAAGGCTAGCCTGGGCTATGCAAGGACCTATCTCAAAGAAGAAGGAAATGTTCAAAACACAAAGATTGTCCAGGGAAGGGACTGCTGAGATCACAGGGAACAGTCCTTTCCTCCCTGATGACTTGTTCCCTCCCCCTATCCAAGAGAAGCCAAGCTGCCCTGTCCAGGAGACATCCTTGGGACAAAGGAAAGTCCTTCACCTCTTCCTCCACAAGGCAGAGATCTCCCTCTACTTCATAGGAAACCTCCCACCATCTCCATCTGCAGGGAAATGAAGACTTACTTTCCAAACACTGACTACGAATGTATCCTTCCCTCCTTACAATCTCCCTACTGAACTCAAGATGAGAAATAAAATGTCCACAGAGAACTTAGATCAGGATGAATAGGGAGAAAAGATGAGCAGCCTGAAGCACAGAGTACACCCAGGAAGATCCACAGGGCTGGTGACAGCGGGGTAGAGGGTGGTCAGAGAAGCCATGTGCCATCACTGATGAAAACTGCCCCCCATGGGCCTCGGCAGACAGACAATGCAGCCAGCAGGAGTCGGCAAAGGTGAGATAAGTTGTTGGCAGAGGAAGCGGGAGTAGTGGGGCTCCCCACTGAGCCCTCGGGAACCTGGAATGCGGAAGACCAATCTTGGACACGTCTGCCTCGAATCACACTGACCTCCCAAATGCTGAAACTTTTCCAGTCTCCTGCACACCCTGAGACCCAGCACCTGCGGCACCACCACCTGGACCGCACACCACCTCACACCTGGCACAAAGAGCCCAGGAAGTGAAGTGACAAATGAGAGGTTGGTCCTTGCTGGTTCTGGAAGCCCAAGCATGGCACTTCCCCCTCGGGTGTCAACTTTCCCTTCTCTCTGTAGCAAGAAAGCACAATAACTAGACCAGACGACCCCTGTGAGACCTCCATGTTGAGAAACTCCAGGACTGCACACTGAATGTGTTTCCCATCCATCACAGTCAAAGAGGGGCATCAGGGCTTCTAACTGAGGGGTGCAATATAGAGCAAGGGTTCAGAGGTTCAGGAAGGTTGGGGGAACTTTATGACCTTCCTGTCAGTATATGTGCTCACTTCCCAGGCATAGGAAGCATCCATTTCAGAATGCGTTGGCTACTTTCCCAGGGCATCATACTACCCTTTTGACAGAGGAAAGTCCCATAAGTACGAGGAGTCAATCTCAAGGAGAGGCTTGAGATTCTCAAGGGGGGCTGACCAGGCTCTGAGAAAGCCTACACCCTAAAGAAGTAAAGAAGAGAAATGTGCTTCCTGTACCCACCTCCCTAACACCAAAGCCAGATTTTTGTTGACAAGAGAAAATGCAAATGGTGTCAACAGAGGATAACGTCACATATGATCTGACAAAAAGAACCAACGTCTTATGCTACATGAATCCTTCTCAGGCTCTCCTTGTTCACATCCAAGTCCTGGCCCATGCACTATCCCCAGGAAGGTAGAACTCACCCACACTGCTAAGGGAGCTGCTGCTTTCCGAGTCCGAGGGCATGATGGACAGGACGCTGTAGGTGGAGCCTGGGGAAAGAAGAGGAAACCAATGTGTTACTAACCCAGAAGGACCAGTCATCCATAGCCCACTGTTACATCAGCCCATGTACAGTTACACTAGTCTATGAGCCCTCTGCACCATACTGGGAACTTGGGAGTTCAGGTCAACAGGGCAATGTGGTAGGCAGTATCTGGACTTGGCTGATTCTGCCCACTTTTCTACCTCATACCCACCCTGAGGCTCTAAAGTCACATCGATGGGCAGCGGGAGGTCCAGTGGACCAGCTGGCATTTGTTAGGAAACCTGAGAGGAATGGATGACAGACTCGTTAGAATAGGGTGTGGAGGATTCCTGCAGATTTCTCAAAATGGCTCTGGCTTCTACACAGAAGGACAGAGCACATTGTACACCAACACAACTATGTGTGAGGGGCTCTGTTCTCATGTACTGATTGTATTCAGTGATTCAGTCAGCATCTGCCCCTCAACACACGTTGCTTAGTGCTGGAGGATCCTTTGTGTGTGTGTGTGTGTGTGTGTGTGTGTGTGTGTGTGTGTGTGTGTGACCCTGGGCCCAACCCCCAGTACCAAAACAATAGAAAGAGAAGCAAGTTACTCAAGGGGCAGTGAGACAGCTCAGCAGGTACAAGTGCATCCAGCATTCCCCCTCCCTCTTGGCCCCCGTACGTCTGACCAGCTGAGTTCAATCCCAGAAACCCACTGTGGGAAGAGAGAATTGACTCCTGAAAACTGTCCTCTGACTTAAACATGCATGTAGATGCACATGCATACAAAACACACACACACACACAAACACAAATAATAAATTAAAATTTCATAAAGACATGGGCCAAGATGGCTCAACCAATGAAAGCACCTGAGACCAGGCCTGACAACCTGAGTTCGGTCCCTGCGTCCCACATGGGAAAAGGATAAACCTGCCTCTGCACATTATCCTTTCACCTCCATTGTAGGAGAGGAAGTGCCAGGCCTAAGCACGGGCTGCACTAGAGAACACAGCTTCCGCTTTGAGAGCACAGCCTGCACTTCTGCAAAACAGCCAACCTACAATCTACCCGGATGAGGGGATCTATCAGGAAGCGACACACCAACTTATGGGACACTGGGGGCAGGGAGAGAGGTATATAAGGCTTGCACTTCCCAGCAATAAATGAGTCTGCAACACCACGCCTAGTGCCTGCTTCTACCTGACTCCCGGTGTCTGTGTGTTGACTCGGTGCCTCTCACCCCCACCTCGGCCAGAACCCTTGTTCCCTGCAGTCCCTCATGGGCTGGACCTGCGAGGAAACCTGCAACACTCCATAGACACTCAAAAATAAATAAATGTAATAAAAAAACTTTGATAATGGGGCTGGAGAGATGGCTCAGCAGTTAAGAACACCTCCTGTTCTTGCAGAGGACCCAGGTTCGAATCCCAGCACCAGCATGGCAGCTAATAACTGTCCATAACTCCAGCTCCAGAGGATCCGAGAGCCACTTCTGTCCTCCACGGCAGTGCACGACACAGGTGCACTTACCTGCATGCAGGCAATACACGCATACACATAAAATAAAATAATAATAAAATATTTTAAAAGGTTGATAAAAAAGGATATTCAAATACTTATGAGCCATTACCTTATCACCAAAGCTAAAAGAATCCCCTTTACAGGGTATCTCCCCCACCAGAACATGTATGTGGTGTGGGGGCAGGCACTTAACGGTGTTAATCCCTGGCTATGTGCACACAACCATCACAGTTTAGTTCCAAATATTTTCTTTCCTACTGGCACTTCATTTTACTTTTACTTCTGTGTATGTGTGTGTCTATGTGTGTGCCACACACACCCATGAAGGCCAGAAGACATTTTGGATCCACTGGAGCTCGAGGCACAGGCAGTTGTGAGGTACCTGCCCCAGGCGTTGGGAATAAAATTCGGGTTCTCAGGAAGAGCTGCAGCAAGGCTCTTGCCCACTGAGCCATCTCTCCAGCTGCCAGGTTTAAAATATTTTCAATGCTAGGTGCAAACTGCCAGCCTCAGGAAGAACTGCAGACTGGGGGATGCAGGACGGGGCAGGACTGGACACACTGAACAAAATACCAGGCCTGCTGGACCCTGGTTCCAGCCTGTGTAATCAAGTTTGGCCCCATAGTCCACAATGCCCTGTACTGTCCCCTTGCAACAATGGCAATTCACACCAATGAGGGAAAAAGTGTGTGCATTACTCTGCAAGGTTGCAGAAGATGCAAATTAAGGGAGGAAGCAAACTACCTCCTCCGGGAGACTGGCTAAGACTGACAGAAAGCATGCCAGGCAGTGTTGGTGGGTCACTGGGAGCAGGTAAGGAAAGAAACGCAATGTTTCGTTGCTGGAACCAGGTGGGTGGACCCAGGTGGGTTTTAGCAATGAGGGCTTAAAACAAGCCTTAGGGCTCTGATATTAGAGAGCTGCTCAGAATTGCTGAGAGGCAGAAATGTGGAGCCAGATTCCAGGGCTTCTCTTCCACCTCAACTCTTGTCGAGCTCCCGAAGACCTACATACTCTCAGAGGGATGAACAGGGAAGGGAGATGGGGGAGGGAGCCCCAAGGTAGTGAGCTGCTTCATGGCAGAGAGAGAAGACCTTGAGGGGAGAGGAGTGGGAAGAGGAGACCCCAGGAGACAGGTGGGAGATTGAATAGGGGGTACGTACAGTCCGCCTATAAGAGCAAAGAGGGTAAGTATTAAGGCATGGTGGAGAGCTAGCAATCCTCACCACAAAGAGATGGAGAGAGAAAAAACAGGATGGGGGGCAGAGGGGAGGAGAACCAGGCCAGTGGCCTCATTATCCAATTGGATAACCAGTGGCCTCCTCATCCAATTTTCTGGGACTATGAGGAGCCTGTGTGTTTAGCAGGAAGTGAAGATGACAAGGGAAGCAGGTGGGTGTCTAGTCTGTCAACAGGACTGTCCTGGGATGAAATGTTTCCTCTAGTGCATCCAGTAGCTGGACCCAGAACAGCAGGTGATGCACAAGATGCAGCTTCAAACTGCCACAGCTGCCTGGGAGATGGAGGGGGGCATGGGGACCCGGCACTCAGCTGGCATGGATGTCAAAGGGCCATGTGTACATTATTTGCAGGGAACTAGAAGCAAAACTATTCAGCCCTGAAATTCCACGGTCCCGCCAGAGAAGGAAAAAGCCATGTTCAGGAGCCTGCATTTCAAGTCTCATCTACATTGTTGGTTTTGTCTGGTGGTGTTTTTTAAGACAGTGGCCTCCAAATGACTATGTGGCCAAAGCTGACCTTGAACTCCTGATCCTCCTGCCTCTATCTCCCAGGTGCTGGGATTCCAGGTGGGCACAACCACTCCTCGTTAATGTGATGGGGATCGAACTCAGGACTTTGTGTGGGCTAGGCAAGCACTCTACCAATTGAGCTACATGCCCCCCAGCCCCACACTATTAGTGTTGCTGTGTATTTCATATCTCTGCATATTTGTCTCAGACAAAGAAACGAGGTAAATTTTTCAAGTCCTCTCTCTTTCCACATCGAAGAAGTAAAATGCAACGAGGCCATCCACAGACCGCATCAGAGAGCAAGAACTCAACACCACCAACTGTGTTCCGAACACAAGCGCCATTTCTCCATTCTGTTCTGAGGACGAGGAAGGCTGGCCAGCTACTATGAGGTGGATTGTTTTGAAAAGACACCTACTTGGGAATGCTGGTGCAAATAAACTCCCCCACTCACACCCCCACAAGTCTGTGCTCATCTCAGCACAGCTTGAGGCTCCAGTCCTCTCTGGTGTACACCGCTGCCAGAGCCAAACGCTGCCACTTTCTCTTACTGGCATCTGCAGTGCCCCATCTTCCAGTAAAGAGCCCCTCCCCTCCACATCGCCTCCTCCTCCCCAGGATGAGCTTCCACTGTTAATTAAGCTTGGCAGCTGCCCCTCTCTCTCCCTGCCCAGCTCTCTTCCTAGCTGGAGGAGTACATGTCACATCTCTGCAACCAATACATTCTGTTCTCCTTCCTTGTCCCCAAAGTCCAGACTGGGTCATACCACCTGCCTATGGCAGAGTGGCATCTTTGTCTGCATGTATGGGCATCTTCCTGGTCCCCCACCACAGGTCGCTGGCAAAGCTCCATACCCTGGCAGGGATTGTGGGGGTTACTGATTAAGATTGGACAGGGCCCAGTTTTTACAATGTTTTCAGAGCCTTGGAGGTCATTAAGGAGAAAAGACCCAAAGATGACATTGTTTAGATAGTTCTTTGTCTTTGCAACTATTGTCATAAAGGCCTGTGTGGTCAGGGCTGTCAACAAAAGGCCGAAGAGTTCGCACCCCCAAGCTACATAGTGTTCTTTCAAACCAACAGCTTCCAAGGCTGAGGGGTGAGTGTCCAGTGACATCTCCCTCTGAGGTTTCACAATCAAAGCTGAAGGCCAACAGGAGCCCCACCTCAGCCCAGCACACTCTCAGCCCAGCACACTGAGATGTCTGTCCAACCCCTCATCTGCAGTAGCCTGATCTATAGGAATATGGCAATGCCTCCTGGATTCCTGAAGGCGCGTCCATCATACCCACCTGAACCCCAAGGCATCCCAAAAAGCCTCTGGAGGAGGAACATGCTCTACCCAGGACTGGACCATGAGGCATTGTAGAATCAGCCCCTGCTCCTCAAACCACCACTTCACAAAAGCTGCCCTAGGGCAGCCCATGAAGTGTCTGGAGCAGACTAGAGAAAACCCAAGAAGGTGAGCTTGAGGCCAGCTATAGGTGTGGGGGTGGGGTGGGGTAGGGGGGTGTCTGACAGTCATCTGTGGAATTCTTCTCCATATGAGGAAACACTTGGGGTCCTGGTTGAAGGGCAGATCTGGGTAGGATCTGAGATGGCATTGCTAAGAAGCCTTAGGGCGCATGGCCACAGGCCAATGGCGCAGGGACTAAGGGCAGGAGCTCAGGGTTAACAGGCAGCTGGGAGTGAGTGGGGCTACAAATGGAAGCTCTCACAGACCCTGGGAGGTGAATAACCCTGGGAGACTGCTGACGTGGTGACACTCTGGGATTGACACAAGCACTGTCTGTCCTTCACAAGAGCCCAGACCTGCTAATTCTGTTGACAGTGTGACTCAGTCCTACTGGGTCACCAAGGCCACTTCAAAAGAACTTCTAATAAAATCCCTTTAGTGATAAGGGAACGCCCCAGACTCCCAGGTCCCTTCAGCAGCCTGTAAGGCCTAGGGCATCCCTTTACATACCCTTCTATTCACCTAGAATTGTAAAGGTCTGGGTGACTCATGTTTCCACCAAGGAAAACAGCTGAACAAGCACCCAGAGATTCCCTGACCACCGGGTGCCCTGAAGCAGCATGGCCACAGACAGGTTATTTAGGAATGGGTTTGCTATTCTCTCGAGAGTCCAGCGCCCCAAGACAGCAGGTATCGCTAGCAGGAACCTATCCCTCTCTGCTGCCCTCTTCCAGGAAGGAGTCATAGGAGCCACAGCACAGGTGCCTAATCACTCCCAGACTCACAGGCCCCCACATGTGTCCTATGTTTTGCAGGGCACTGGGCCAGGTGGGAAGAAACAGGCCAGAGTCTCGGGAGCCCCAGAGGCTGCTCAACCACTGGGAGGATCAAGGGAGTGTTCTCTCTAAGCCTCAAGGCCAAAGGAGACTCAAGGCCAGAGAAGGCTCCAGCTCTCCTGGGTTCATCTCCCAAATCTAGCCCTTACCAAATCACTCAGCTAAGTCACTCAGCCTCCCTATACCTCCACTTGCATACTGTAAAATGGGATGACTGGAATGCTGTCCTCATGGAGCTCCTGCGAGGATCAACAGAGTTTCTCCATGAAGTGTGTCTGAAATAGCATCTGGCACAGCCAGACCCAAGCATGAGATAAGACCCTGGCGAGCCAGCCTGCAGCGGACCTTCCTACCCTTCCCTTAATTCTTGCGTCATGGAAATGGAAGGCTGTGACAGTGATGAGGTCGCAGTCTACAAAGACAAACTGGCAGACGGCATGGCACTCTCTAATAGCTAAGGGCAGCACTCATGGCTCCAGAGCACTGGTAAGTGCTGGGTCTGTGCATGCACTGCCTCAGTTAACTCCCATAATGCCCTGAGGTGGTCATTAGGGTCACCTTACAGGGAAGGAAACTAAGACTGCTTCAATTACTCAACCCACTTAAGGTAGAGCCACTAAGGAGCAAACAGGACACAACCCAGGCAGGCTACCCTGGAAGTCCGTGCTCCTGGGGTTCTCGGGGGGCAGGACTTCCTGGAGGAAAGAACCTAGAACATGGGCCAGCCCTCACTGGAAGGGTCACTCTCTTCCTTGAGCTACAGAAATGAGGAAGAGAGGGTGGTGAAAGCTGCTGTTTGCTGCTGCGGTCCTTGCTTTGTGGGTTTCCCGGGATACTGAGCTAAGAAGCCCTCTGGCAGAACTGTACTCAAGGTAACCCCGCCCAAGGCTGTGTACACTGAAACCCAACGTCCATCGGAGACTGACAAGCTCAGCTGCTTCATGGAGGCAGTGTTGACTGAGGCCCTGGGATGCAGCAGATGGCAGTCAAATGCATGTGAATCAAGGAAGTCCCACTTACCCTATGTGCCTTAGTGGTCCGCCTGAGGGCGGGGAAGAGGCTGACCCCCTCCCTGCACAAGGAGCTGGTGATTCAGGCAGTGCTGGGTTCACACTCAGTGTGTACAACTCACTCAAAGCAGTCCAGCTTGCACATTACAACTTGGCAGGTGTCCCCTCCACTGAGATGATGTCATAATATTCTTCACAAAGTTTAAAGATGGGTAAAATAACACAATGGCAATACTTATTTCCCCCTTTTCAGGTCATCCTAAGGATTGCTAGTCTGACTTGAAAAGGTAGAGGGGTATCCACTGGCCAAGCAACGGGGCCTGCACCTTCAAGATGTTAGGGCGTGCCTACATTTCTCTACTGTGGATGCTGAATAATCCAGAAGATACGAAACTGAACGACCTGGACCTCAGAAAACTCAGGGGTTATTTCTGCTTCTGTAAGCAAGCCCCACCCCCAACACACACAAATATATGGAACCCAAAACATGAAACAGAGGGAAAGCAAAACCTGCAAAGCCAGAATCAATGGAAATGTAGGCCTTTTTCTCTTGCTTCATTCTGGCCTGGTGGGTACAGGGTATTTATTTTATTAGGATGAAATGTCAGCAGAGAGCTGCTTTCCCACCAGCTTCCTTGGGGACAATACAAGCACACACCTGGGAACACCACCTCCTTGTGTCTACCTTTCAGTCATGCAAAGCTTCGAAGGAGTGGAGGGGTCTGGGCTGTCAATCAGCACCGCAGGAACACCTGGGGCTTCCATCATCAAAACAGCTCCTACTTCCTACTGTCACTCTTGGCTGGAATGGGTGGCACATTTGTACCCAAAAAGCATTGGAGGTACAAGGCACTGGGGGCTTGGCAAGAAGGGGCTGGACCACAGTTCTGCCCCAGGGGGTGGGAGAGGAACGGGCCAGGTGTTGGGAGTCTCCTACCAAAGTACAATAATCAAGGACGTTCCTAAGAGATGACTGTGCCCAGCCCAGCCAGGGCCTACAACTGAAAGAGCCCAGATGAGGGAGCAGAGCACTGGCCACAGCGCCACTGTCCTCTTCTGCCCCATGCCCAGTGGGGGGTGGTCAGGGTTGACAGGCAAGTTCTCCGATATTACCTGCTCAAACCGGCCTTGAAATTAATTCCCTTGGAGCGCTAGGAGTCACATGGGAAGGGTGCAGATCTCTGCTTTGGCCTGCTCCTGTGCCGTGGTTCCTATGCTTCGAGAGAAGCGAACACTCCCTGGAGCTCTGGTCTTTGTGCCCTGCAGTCTCCATCCCCCCACATCATCTGAAGGCGTCACATGGCTGCACTCAGGCCTGCCACTGTCCCACTGTGTGACCCTGAGCCAACTGCTCCCATTTTCTGCAACTCCTCCTTGCTTATGGAATAGGGAGAATACTGGGTGACAAGAGGATTGGATAAGTACAGAGAGGCAAAGGAATAATATCTGGGTGCTCAGTAAGCTGTCCATACCCACTCTCGGAGGTCTAGATAAGGCTGGCAGCATGCAGTGAACAGATTTGGGGGCCTGTGAACTGGCTCTCGCAGACAGTCTCCAGCCTTTGTTCAACTCCCTAAAGGGTCATTGGTAGAAAGCCCTTTATGAGGAACCCTGTGTGCGTCTGCTACTCCGCTCCCTCCGTGTCTCAGTGGACCTTGTCTAGATGAAGGCCTGTTCTTCCAGTTCCTCTCTTGCAGGCTAGGAAGGACTGATGGTTAATTTCAACTGACAACTTGATAACATCTAGAATCATCTGGGAGCTCTGGGCATGCCTGAAGAGGCTTTTTTAAAAAATATTTTTGTTGATTTGAGAATTTCGTGCAATGTATTTTGGTCATATTCAGACCCTCCTCCCCTCCCAGCTTACTGTCTCCCTCCCCCACCTTCATTAATATTTGTCTTTTTTTTTTAAGGCCTTTTGAGTATAACCTGTGTTCCTAAATGCTCTTGGGTGTGGGTCTATCCCTTGGAGTCTGGTCAACTTATCAGTAAGGAAAGCTGACTCTCCTTCCCCCAGCATCTATCAACTGCCAACAGAGCTAAGAAGGATTATCTTGACTGCATTAACTGAGGTAGAAAAGACCCATCCACTGTGGGTGGCACCATTCCCAAGGCCAGAATCCTGCACTGCATAAATGATAAAGTTCAAGGTGGATATGATCAGATACATTTTTTAAATATTTTATTTATTATTTTTACTTTATGCGTATGAGTGTTATGCCTACATGTAGGTAAGTGCACCCGTGTCCTACAATGCCCACAGAGGACAGAAGAGGCTGTCGGATCCCCTGGAACTGGAGTTACAGTTGTTAGCTGCCATGTGGGTGCTGGGATTCGAGCCAGGGTCTTCTGCAAGAACAGTCAGCGTTCTTAACCGCTGAGCCATCTCTCCAGCCCTGATCAGATGCATATTTAACAACAACAAAAGGAGAAAGTGAGCTGAACACAAGCATTCATCACTCTGTTTGCTTACTATGGATATAATGTAATCAGCTGCCTTAAGTTCTTACTGCTGTGACTTCCTGGTCATGATTGTTTATAACCTCACTATGATCAAAATAAACCCTTTCTTCCTTAAGTTACTTTTGTCGGGGTATTTTATCACAGCAGCAGGAAGAGCAAGACAGAAGGCCTCCTCTCCCTTTCCACCATTCTGCCAGCATTGCCAGCTCCAAGCCTGGTGCCCAGCCTCCCTTACGGACCTCCTGCTCTGCTTCACACTGAACAAGCCTACTTTCTTCATCCAGTCCTCACTGCCAAGCACATGGGCATCAGTCAGCCAGTTAGAAAGGTGGGGTACTCTGCTCAAGATGTCTCCTCTTGGTTGGCATTATCTTTGTCATTTATTTATTAAATTTTAGTGTACGTGTGTATGTATGTGTGTGTTCTTACATGTGCCACAGCACACATGTGAAGGTCTTTCTACCATGTGAGTCACAGGGACTGACCTTAGGTTGTCAGGCTTGGTGGCAGGTTCCTTTACCTGCTGAGCCAACTCAAAGGCACTAGGGTGGTTGCTGTTTCCCAAGCCAACCAGACTGGGAAGCCCTGGAGATGCAACAGAGAAGACAGACAAATCTGCCCTCCTGGAGCTCACATGAGCATGAACGAGGTAGAGAAATAAAGAAACACAGCTACATGAGGTAACAGTAAAGTTAAATGGTGGCTAGCTGGCATGGGTAGACAGAAGGCTCTCAGAGCACAGTGCCCAGGGGACGGCTCTCTGAGGAGGTCATATCTCAGCAAAGACCTGACGGGAAGCGGTAGTGGACAGGGACTGCTCCAAGCAGGGGAAGAGTGTGAATGCCCTGTGGGCCTTTGGAGGCCTGTCTATTCTAGATGGAACAAGCTGCAGGTGCAAATGAGGTCACAGGAGCAGCAGCGCTGGTGCAGCTGTGACCTGACAGGCCTCTGGAAGGGCAGGTGCGCGCACGTGTGTGTGCGTGCTTGCATGCATGCATGCATGCCTACGTGTGTGTGTGTGTGTGTGTGTGTGTGTGTGTGTGTTTCTCTTCTAGTAACTTTCCTTCTTGCTTATTCAAAATGTAAAACGACATCCCCCTTCCCAAATATGCACACAAGGAAAATTAATTTAAAAGGGCTGGGGATGGAGCTGAGTTGGACGAGTGCTTGTCTTTAATGTACAAAGCCCTAGCTCCATCCGCAGCATCATATACACTGAGTGTGATGGCACGTGTCTGTAACCTCAGTACTCAGGAGGTTCAAGGTTTGAAGCCAGCCTGGGCTACAGCTGGGAATAGAGCTGAGATGGAGGAATGTTTGTCTTGAATGCACAAAGCACAGATTTTGTGCCCAGCATCACATACAATGCACGTGATGGTACATGTATGTAATCTCAGTACTCAGGAAGGTCAAGGATTGAGGCCAGCCTGGGCTACATGCTGGAGATATAGCTGAGTTGGATGAGTGTCTTGAATGCACAAAGTCCTAGATTCCATCTGCAATACCATATTCACTAAGTGGGATGGCACATGTTTCTAATCTCAGTACTCAGGAAGTAAAAGGTCTGAGGCCAGCCTAAGCTTCATGAGACTTGTTCTTAAAAGAAAAGGGGAGGGATGGGTGGTAAAGATAAGGATCAGTTGTTAAGAGCACTTGCTGTTCTTCCAGAAGACCCAGGCTCAGTTCCCAGCACCCACATGGTGACTAACAACTATCTGTAACTCGAGGTGGGGGGAGCCTATGCCCTATTCTAGCCTCTGTGGGCATTGCACACATGTGATGCACTTACATATATGCAGACAAAACACTCATGCACATAAAATGAAAATTAATTTTTAAAATATTTTTATTTGTTGCAAATTAAAACTACCCTAAGATATCACCTTACCCCAGTCAGACTGGTTAGGATCAAGAGAACAAATGATACCATATGCTGGTGAGGATGTGGAGAAAGGGGAATGCTCATTCATTGCTGGTGGGTCCACTTACATATATGCAGACAAAACACTCATGCACATAAAATGAAAATTAATTTTTAAAATATTTTTATTTGTTGCAAATTAAAACTACCCTAAGATATCACCTTACCCCAGTCAGACTGGTTAGGATCAAGAGAACAAATGATACCATATGCTGGTGAGGATGTGGAGAAAGGGGAATGCTCATTCATTGCTGGTGGGTCTGCAAACTCGTGCAGCCTCTATGGAAAACAGTGTGGAGAACTCTCAAAAAACTCAAAATGAACCTACCATATGACCCAGTTATACCACTCCTTGGCATATACCCAAAGGACTCATCCTATTAAAGGGACACTTGTACAACTATGTTTGTTGCTGTTCTTTTCACAATAGCTAAGAGATGGAAGCAACTTAAGTGCCCCTCAACTGATGAGTGGTTAACAAAAATGTGGTATATTTACACAATGGAGTTCTATTCAGCAGTAAACAAAGATGAAATAATGAAATTTGCAGGTAAATGGA
>NW_008352659.1:3259128-3259987 GCF_000622305.1 Nannospalax galili | reverse complement strand
TGCTCATAGTTTAGTCAACTAGTTTAAGGAACAAAATATATATCTAGTCAAGGTTTATCTGGGAATATTTGTTTTTTTACCCAAGCCTTATTTACATAGCACATGGTAATTAAAACTACCAGACTGGTGGAACTAACCTTATTGGATGTTTAACAGCCATAGTTTGAGGCCTATACTAATGTGGTCAGAGGGACTTAAAGGACAGTTTTTGCCCCTTGCCCTCCAAGGTCGACTAAGTTCCAGGGGACTATGGGACATCTCCCAAAATGTCCTGTAACTGTCCTGAGTCACCTGTCCTCTTGTTCAGGGAGACATGGAGACTTAAGATGGATTTGAACCAGAGTCCAGTCTACAAAGAGGAGGGTCAACTCAGAGGAAACATCTCATTCATGCTTCCAAGTGAAGCCAGACATGGTCGAGCAGGACCTTTGACTTATCTTCACATAGATGGAACTGGTAAAAAGAAAGGAGCCAGGAGCTCCTCCCAAGCCCATGTGACCCCAGAGGGACAGAGCCTCAAATGACCTTAAGTATAAAAATAAATTGATTTATTTGAGCCAACTGTATGGTCTTAAACACCTAAAAGGAAAGCATAACCAAAGAGTAAAGTCATCAGTATATTTCTTTAAGAGTTCAAGGGATTACACTTCCTGGACATTAGGCTTAAGTCCATATAAAAAGTTATTTAGACAATTATTTCTCATTGATGATTTTGTTCCTAACCAGAAAGTGCTGCTCAGATGTAAGACTTCAAATCTTGGTCTCCAATACTGTAGTGCCCACCTGTAGCTAAGGGAGACAACCAGCTACTATTCTAAAATGATGGATAAATTTTTGTCCCCCTATCTAGAAGCCTTTC
>NW_008352659.1:3254433-3258778 GCF_000622305.1 Nannospalax galili | reverse complement strand
AAGAAAATTTAGGGTTACCCCTTCAGGGAGGGAAATTTTAGAGCAACCAAAAGCCCTACATAGGGCTTTGATTTATTTATGTAGAAATACATAAATAAATCAAAGAAGAAGAAAGTACATGAAGTTATCAGAAAAATGTGATGGGGAGATATGGGATGAGTTGGAGGGGAGGGACTGGGCACGGATTTGATCAAAACACCTTTTATGTATGTATGAAATTCTCAATAAATTATTTTTTTTAATATTTTTATTTGTTATTTTTTATTTTATGTGTATAAGTGTGTTGCCCGCATGTATGTAAGTACACCCATATCATGCAATGCTCGTGCAGGTCAGAAGAGGGCATTGGATCCCCTGGAACTAGCTGGAGTGCTAGGTGGGGTGTTCATGAGGCAATGTAGTTAACAGAGGAAAAGAACTGAAGAGGGCTGACTCAGTGCAATGAGTCGCCACAATTCATCAGCTTGAATCACTGAAGAGAAGCCCTGTGGGCTGGGGATGTAGCTCAGTGGTAGAGCACTTTCCTCACATGCTGGAAGGCCCTGCATTCCATCCCCAGCACTGCAAAAGCCTCAAACCCAAAACCCTGTGAAGACAGCCTACTGATACTGAAACCGGAGTCCAGAGCTAGGGTGATATTTCAGCCTAGTCTAGTCTCCTCAGGAGTCATCCCACTGAGCATGGAGCATGTGCAAGGTCATGAGCTGGGAATGTGAAGCTCTTGGGTAAGCAAAAGCAGAGAGAAGCAGGGAGGGCCAGGTCTGGGGCTTCCTAAACAGTGATGGGCAGTAACACTGTCATAGAAGACCAGACAGAATTCTGGGAAATGTAAATGCAATTTCCAGAAGAGACACAAGAAAGAATATTTACTGGCAAGAGGAAGCCAGAGAATGAAGAGTTCTAGAACGCAACAGTATGGAAGGAGGATGGCGGGGCAGATCTCCTTCCCCAAGTACTAGAAAGGGCTCAGAGGACAAAAAGCAGTTTGCGCTGTGGGCTGGGGCTCAGTCAGTAAAGTGCTTCGGTGCATGCAAGAGGACCCAAGTTTGGTCCCCAGAACCCATGTTAAAAAAAAAAAAAAAAAGAGCTAGGTATGGTGTTTGTAACCCCACTGCTGGAGGGGCAGAGACAGGTGGACCTCTGAGACTCACTGGCCAGCCAGCCTAGCCTACTCAGTGAGTTTCAGGCCAATTAGAGTCCCTCTCTCAGTGGAGGTTGTCCTCTGGTAGCCACAAACATGTAGGCACAGGCATACCAGGGGAGACACACACACACACACACACACACACACACACACACACTTGGATTTGATCATGCGGCAGTCAAAGATGTTCTGCCAAGGAGACAATTAAGTAAGCAATTATCTGGCCTTGATTTTATATTTGACTAGAAGCCAGAAAGGTGCATCTGGAAAGAATCACTCTGCCTTGGATCTCTGAAGCATGTGCTCAAACATTATGAGCCCACATCTAGCCCAGGATTGGCTAGTGATCTCTGCAGTGGGCAAAATGGAGAAGAGTTGATCTTTCCTGGATTTCTACAGACTGATCCACCTCCAGAAATTATTTTATGGTGTTTGGCGCTCAGCAGGCTTACTATAATTACTAACTGGAATTAAACCCCAAAATCCAATGTGTTCTCCAAACATTTAAAAAAAAGATTTTATTTACATGTGTGTATGCATCTGTGTGTATATGCACATGTGTGTGCACATGCCCATGGAAGACAGAAGAGGGCATCAGATCCCCTTAGAAATGGAGTTACAGGCATTTGAGAGCCACCAATGTGGGTGCTAAGATCTGAACTCTGGTCCTTGGGATTGAGCAACAAGCACTCAACCACAGAGCCCACTCTCCAGCTTCTTCAAACATCTTAAATGCCTGGGATTAAAAGAGTCCTCAAGGAAAAATAAAATGGCACCTGTCTTTTTCCACCAGTTCTTTTTGTACAGCCCTGGGAAATAGTTTTTTGAAGACTGTCCTGTCAGAGGGATTCAGGGAGGCCCTTCCCAAAGCACATGCTCTTCTGATCCAAGATAAGGGGACACCATGTAAAAGGAATCACTCCCAATTACATAGCAGCTGGTGTGGGCTTCACAAACAGTGAAGAAAGATTCCATTCCTGAAACTGCAGGGGCCTTTAATGATGTTTCATAAAAGGTACAAGTTCATGTCCAGCCCTTCAGAGATTTCCTTAGTGCTCCCCCTGTTCTCGCTCCTCTGCCACACACAGAGCGGGAGTGAGGTGCCTCCAGGTAAGAGCTGAGCAATCGACTACCGCACCAACACACTCAAGCAGGGTCAACACCTGTGCCAGCTGTCCCCCAGCCCCACCAAAGCAAGATCACACACGTAGAGCCGTGCCCTCCCTAAAACTCGAAAGTGAAGCTTCCATCAAGCTTCGGATCACCTCAATAATCTCAGAGAAGCCAAATGCTCACAGGGACTTTAGCTCAAGGCCAAGTTCATCCTCCAATGATCAGAGGACAGGCCCAACCATTCTTCCCTAGAGCAAGGAAAGAAAAGAGTTTCCCACACACCCCAGGCAAAATCTGGCCCTACAGTGTCTTGACTGTCCAGAGACAACCACAGAAGAAGAAGGAGACAAAGCATTTCAAACACACAAGAGGATGTAGGTTATCTTACACACAATGGCCCTAGGGAAAGAGGGTCCATCTTATGTGATAAGAAAAAAGATTTCCCCATTTTGTGTAAAGACAAAAAAAAAAAAAAAAAAAAAAAAAACTCATCTACAACCACAGAGGACAGCAAATGAAACCACAATGTGGTAGCTCCCAGAGACAAAGCTATCTTATAGCTCAAAGCTGTTGGCCACCAGTGGGCAGGGCAGATCTCATAGAGTCTAGGACCCCGGCTGGATCACTATGCCTGTTATCCCCAGCCCCTGTACAGGCAGCATGCAACTAAGGTTAGATCCAGGTTAGAAGAAGGTTAGATCTACAGGAGGCCCCTGTACCACTCAACCCAGACATCCTACAGAGGTCCAGAGGGGACCAGTTGAACCAGGTTCCACAGTGAACTGGGCCAGTGCCAAGAGGTGACCACAGACTATCTGTGTCTCTGACAGTAGTGGAGAGGAAGGTATGAGAGCAGCATCCTACAGCAAAAGCAGAGCACTGGCACCTGCAAGGGCAGAAACTACCTAGGTCAGCATCCAGGTACTCTGCCAGCCCTGAGAACCACAGTGGGGGACAGTCAATCAACACTTTTGGCCAGTGGCTCCTAACCTGGCTGTTCATCACAATTACCCAGTGACAATCATCCACCCAGTGCCCAGGCATGCCAGACTCTGTGCAGCCCTTCCCAGTATAAATGCCATTTAGCACACCAGCCTTGAAACACAGTCAAAGAGAGACAGCATTCGCAAGTTTGTGGCACATCAGGAATAAAGGTATTGTTGCTAGCTCCATTTGCAGCTAAAAACCATGAGTCTTTCTGAGGTTAACAAAATAGCTCAGGATCATCCCATGAGCCAGGAGAGACCTCTGAGCCATAAGCCTCTAATAACCACTGAGCTGCCTCTGTCTCCTAAGCCCTCCCAACCTTGCCTGTCCCTCGCCCACTAGGCTGACTGTTCCTACTTGATACTCAAGGCTAAGGCCACCCACCTTCCCCTGTGGTGCAGCTCTCAGCACACATGGGGGGGGGGCAACAGATGTAGGCTCTCTACTGTGTACAATTCTACACACTCCCCCCCCTTTTTTTTCTTTTAATAAACACTGTATTGATTTGGTAAGCAGAAAAAAAAAATCTGTAAGGAAAAAGACACTCACATAGTTAAGATACTCTATTGAATCTTCAGTTTCTGTGCAGAGAAGTGATTAAAAGGAATATATTTGGCCGGGTGTGGTGGTGCACGCCTTTAATCCCAGCACTCAGGAGGCAGAGGCAGGCAGATCTCTGTCAGTTCAAGGCCAGACTGATCTACATAGTGAGTTCCAGGACAGCTGGGGCTACAGGGAGACCCTGTCTCAGAAAGACCAAAAAAAGAAAGAAAAGAAAGAAAGAAAGAAAGAAAGAAAGAAAGAAAGAAAGAAAGAAAGAAAGAAAGAAAGAAAGAAAGAAAGAAAGAAAGAAAGAAAGAAAGAAAGAAAGAAAGAAAGAAAGAAAGAAAGAAAGAAAGAAAGAAAGAAAGAAAGAAAGAAAGAAAGAAAGAAAGAAAGAAAGAAAGAAAGAAAGAAAGAAAGAAAGAAAGAAAGAAAGAAAGAAAGAAAGAAAGAAAGAAAGAAAGAAAGAAAGAAAGAAAGAAAGAAAGAAAGAAAGAAAGAAAGAAAGAAAGAAAGAAAGAAAGAAAGAAAGAAAGAAAGAAAGAAAGAAAGAAAGAA
>NW_008352659.1:3248463-3253951 GCF_000622305.1 Nannospalax galili | reverse complement strand
AAAAAAAAAAAAAAAAAAAAAAAAGGAAAATACTTGAAAGACTTGTTCATTTAATTTATCTTAGGGAAGTTTCATGCTAAATAGCTAAATAGTAATTACTTCTTTAAAGTATGAAAAACTTTACAGCCTTGAAATAATATAAAAATTGCTATACTTTGTATTTGTTTAGATGGGCCAATTATATAGTCATACATAAAATAAGTGAGTTTCCTTCCACCTATAGTACAAAGGCCAGGAACTATTTCTTTCATGGAAGGAAAGAAGGAAGGGAGGGAAGGAGGGAGGGACCCATTTAGAAAGAAAGAAAGAAAGAAAGGAAGGAAGGAAGGATCAGAAAGACCAAAAAAAGAAAGAAAAGAAAGAAAGAAAGAAAGAAAGAAAGAAAGAAAGAAAGAAAGAAAGAAAGAAAGAAAGAAAGAAAGAAAGAAAGAAAGAATATTTGGAGAGACTACTAAGAATAAAAGTGGGGGAAAAATCATCCAAGCCATCCTTGCCAATGACCCATCAGCCAAGATGAGATAAGAGACTCGAAGGCAAAAGAATGGCCGCTGGGGCCGGTAAGCCCAGCCAGACCATCTCCAGAAAATATCTATTTTTAATAGCATGGTCCATTTCATCACATTTCAGAAAAACAAAGAGGAGACCTTGAGGGGCAGACAAACAGGCTCCACAGTGACACACAGCAAGTGTGCTTGCGGCAATAGCAGCCGCCCAGAGCCGGCCAGCAAGCTTCATCTGAAAAATTCAGATCTCTCATGACAAGCGGGACTCTGACACCAAATCACTGTCAGCAGCGACCCCACAAAGTGCCGATTTTCATATTTCCTAGGGCCTGCAGGGCTCCAGGCTTCTTGGCTTAAATGGAAACTGTCAGGATTTTGTGCAAACATGCATTTTCCTCGCGGGCAAACATCCTGAGTCTACAACTTGCTCTTTGATTTCCTGAGAGCTTTTTATGCATGATGGCTACATCAAAGATGAGATGGGTCAGCAGGGAGGGAATACCAGGGTGTAGGAAGAACTGAATCGGATTCAAAGGGGGCAAATGCAGGAGGCACCCGGCTGCCCTTCTCTCCTCCCACAGCCCCTTGGTGTTAAGCATGGGCTCCCCCTAAAGATGTGTGAGAATGTGCAAAAAAGGGGTGATAGGCCATGGTGGCACACGCCTTTAATCCCAGCACTTGGGAGGCAGAGGCAGGTGGATCTCTGTGAGTTCGAGGCCAGCCTGGTCTACATAGTGAGTTCCAGGACAGCTGGGACTACAGGGAGACCCTGTCTCAAAAAGACAAAAAAAAAAGGGGGGGGGTGATGGAGGACAGCAAAAGTATGTTAAAAGGATTACTAATGGGACTGAGGAGATGGGCTGGAGAGACAGCTCAGCTTATAAAGTACTTGGTGCACAAGCATGAGAACCCAACTTTGATCCCCAGCACCCACATAAAAAGCTGCTGTGGCAGCAAGCACCTGAAATCCCAGAGACTAGGGAGGTGAAGACAGGGGTATCCCTGGGCTTGCTCATAAACCAATCTAGTCAAATCCATCAGCTCCAGGTTCAGTGAGAGGCCATCTCTTAAAAAGTAAGGTGGGGGGGGGCAGGCATTGGTAGCCTTTAATCTTGGCACTCAGGAAGCAGAGGCAGGCGGATCTCTGTGAGGCCAGCCTGGTGTATATAGTATGTTTCAGGCCAGTGAGAGCTACATAGTGAGACCCTGTGTCAAAAAGAATTAAGTAAATTTTTTTTTAAAGGTGGAGAGTGAAACCTAACATGGACCTCTGGCCTTAACACGTATCTACATGTACACATGCACACACACACACACACAAAGTGTTATTAATATTTACCAGAGCTTATAGACATAGTTTTAGTTAATGATACTGATTCTTCTGGAACCATTTTATTTTATTTTTTTTCAAATATTTTATTTTATGTTCATAAGTATTATTTCTTACATGTACGTAAGTGCACCTGTGTTGTGCAATGCCAATGGAGGTGAGAAGAGGGCACTGGATTCCCTTGGAACTGTAGTTATGGACGGTTGTTAGCCACCATGTGGGTACTGGGAACTGAACCCAGGTCCTCTGTAAGACCAACAAGTGCTCTTAACGACTAAGCCAACTCTCCAGTCTCCTGAGATCATTTTAAAAGGCCAGCTACTTTTTTTTATTCTAAGACATTTGCGGGCACCTCCTAAAAATAGTCTCAAAAGACAGATATACAAGGGCTAGAATTGGGTTCCCAGCACCCATATTGCACAACTCACAACTACTTATACTTCCAGGTCCAGGGAATCTATCTCCATCTCTGGCCTCTGTGAGTACCTGCACTCACATGTACACACCCATGCACAGACACACACACATAATTTAAAATAATAAATCTTTTTAAAAAGGGCACATACATAATGTGTTCAAATCCATGATCACACTGTTACTCCATGTACGGCAAGTGGAATTGTGAAACCATCTGTGAAAACCATGCCAATCACATCAATAAATATACCCTCCTCTCAAGTTTCATGTTCTACCAAATCAAGTTCATTTGAGATGTGTGGTCTTTTGGAATGAGTGGTGTTAGGGTGAGGATGCTTGGGGAATGATGAAGAAACCCCTTCAGGAAAATAAAAGAGTTTCTAAACTTGAAACATTGAGGTCCTCAAAAGGGCCTGTTCCTCCCAGTATTTGCATTTGAGGGGACAAAGTAAATGCCTACTAGAAAGGTCCACAACCCACAGAGCTGGGGAAGCACAGGAACCAATGGAGTCTTCAGAAACACGCAGAAAACGGCCTTCATTAGCCACAGAAACTGTGTCACCCAACATCAAAGAAAAAAGGGGTCTTTTCTGGGCACCTGTTCCAAGCTGGATGGCCTGTGTGCAGTCACCTGGCCAGGCTGGAACACCACAAAGGCTCCATCCACCACAAAGCTTACCACAATGGCCATTTGTTTCCCATGAGCGCCCAGCACAGTAGTGGAACCAGTCGGCCCAGTCACGGACTGAGGTCCTGGTGGATGGGTGGTGACAAGGGTACAGTGTGACCAGAGCGGATAGTTAGCGAGGTGGTATTGAGTTACCCAGCTGAGAAAGTCACTTGCCAAGCAGGGATTTGGACAGGATTCTGCTTCTAGATCCAAGAAGGGGTCAGGGAGGGTCAGTTACAGGTCTTGCACCTCTGCCTCTGCCTCTGCATACTAAGCATGGCACCTTGAGACATTAGGGAGGCAGGAGAAGGAAAGAAGGTGATGGCTGGGGGTCTAGTTCAGTATCAAGTGCTTGTCTGACATGCATAAAAGCGACTTCAATGCCCAGGAGTGCATAAACCCAAGGTATGTGGCACATACCTGTAATCCTAGCACTAGGAAGATGGAGGGAGGAGGATCAGAAGGGCAAAGTCATCCTCAGCTACAAAGCAAGTTCAAGCCTTTAAGTTCATGAGAAGGGAAAAAGCAAGACATGGCTTGATTGACGCAATGATAGAGAGAGGCACTGATGCCTTCTGTGAGTAGATACTAGACATGGTGAACATCAGACAAGAGCAGAGCATAAAACTGCTAAGACTCAGGGGAGATGGCGCCATTCAGCCCATGTCCCAGTACCTGAACCGAATTCAGCATAAAGGATGGCAAATGTGCCAGACAGGAAGGAACCAAGAGGTGCAAAAATAAAACTGCTAGTCTGAAGGAACTCACTACTGTCTTACAGGTGTAAAAGGTGAGCACCGGGGTCAAGGAGAAACTTAAAAGCAGACTGTAGCCAATGGCCAATATGCAACAACTGGCAGGATTTACCAAGACGCAGCAGCTTTCTCAGAACGGGGTTCCCCTGCCAGTACTGACACTGGTTACAATGGCTACTCACTAGGCCCACAGGATCCCTTCATTTGACAGAACTCTTGCCTGTAAGACCCCCAATGTCCACGTACCCAAGTCCTACACTCACACATGCTCAGCATTTCTCCACTGGCACCATCCCAGCTCAACTATTTCATGCACCTCCCTATGCACCTCAGGTCTCTAGGGTCCCAGCTCTGCCATCTGCTGCCACAGGCATAGTGTATAGTCCCTCTCTGTACCTCTGCTTCCTCATGTGTCATGGCTCAGAGAGGAGGTGACGTGCTCCACATCACAGTGCCCTGTGGTAGCTGTGCCTGTCATTCCTCCCTCATCTTCTCCAGAAAGTACTTCTTAGATCCCGACTCTGTGCTTCCTATGAGCTCCCTGGAGGCTGCAGCTCTTCCCTCCAGTGCAGAAGGCAGCTTGCCTTCACAGTGGCATTTGAGGGTCTCCACTGTCAAAGTCCAGCCCTCCTAGAACCACCACTCTCCCATCCAAGCCAAAGTATTCCTTTCCAGCTCTATCTGCCTATTTCCCAGGGGCCCAAACTGCTCCCAGCATCACCATCGTCACTACCCCCTCAGTGAGCCCTCCAGGCCCAGATAAGAGGGGGAGCTCACCAAAGAACTTTCCCAGGTGCCCCAGGTGGGAATTAACAACTCTCCCATCATCACCCTGTGTGTGCCTCCTTGTGGTTCCAGCTGCCGTGCCTGCTTCACCCAAGCCTGGGGGCCAGGGCAGTTTCATGAATGTGGGACCTGGGAAGTTTTACAAGGCCTCATGCTTGGCTTCCCCCATGCCAGTGTTGCCACGAATCCTCCACAATGCAGAACAAGTACCCTTACCCTACCCCACTCCTGCCATGGGTGAGCCATGGTTTTTATCTCCATGTTCCACAGCAGTGCTTCTGATTCAAGGATGGAGGAAAAAGGTGAGCCTCTAGGATCACCTGGGGAAGCTGGGTCACATGGTGGACTTAACCTCTTTCCCTCCCATACAGAGAAGGCAAGAGAACAAGACCTCAGCTCAAGTTGTTCCGCAAACCCACATTTGCAGTAGACTAGTCACACATCACTTCCAGAAGACACACGGAAACAGGGCAGCTCAGCACTCCATCTCAGACGTTACGGGTGCTCCCCAACAGGCATGAAGACAGGTAGGAGGGCAAGTATACAAACAGTTCGCCTCACACAATTCCAGTGCATGGGCACAACCTCGGAGCATGCCAACTCTACCACCTGCTGACAGCATAACCTTGACCAAGTCCCCCAACATGACCAGAAAGGTAGACTCTGGAGAACAGGGTCAGCTCCACAATATGGCCCCAACAAGTAGTGTCCGTCTCACCCTGCCCTCTCAGTCTGTATTTGCGGTGCCCACAAGTCCCAGGCACATATATCCACAGGCCAGACCTCAGGGACCAAGGGTGGCAGTAGCGTGTAGGGGATGTCCAAAGTAATGAAATCACACTCCACTCCTCTGCTTGCAACAGAACATCTGGCACATGCCCTCAATCCTTCCCTATCCCATGACCAACAAGCAGCAAGCAGGCTGACATGGGATAGAGTCAGAAACCAAGCCACCTTGTGAAAAAACACCCTGCAAAGCAAGTATGTAGTTGGTCCATCTGAGAATGACGAGACATGGGTGGGTGGG
>NW_008352659.1:3226923-3248091 GCF_000622305.1 Nannospalax galili | reverse complement strand
GGGTGGGGGTGATAAATAAAAGGTTCCTCCTCTTTCTGATTGGGAAGCGCCATCAACACAAAATTTGGCTGGTGCTAGATGTGCTCTAACCTCCAAGAGGACAGTGTCACCATAGAGTCATAGAATGTAAGACAGAGGGTCCTCCAAAATCAAATAGTGCAATGTATGCATCTGACAGAAAAGGAAATGGAGAGTCCAGCAGGGCCAAATGCTGCCTACGTCTAGGCTCCCCTTGAACATGGCACCTGTGCCCTGCATTGCCACTGACTGTTAACAAGATGATGCCCACACCAGTGAGTTCCTATATATGACTTACTCGGCTCTGCAGCCCCAGCATTTCTCACAGGACTCTGCAACCAACAGGTACCCAATAAAAGGCTGTTATGTTTCCAAAACAGCATATTATGCACAATAACATATGGTTTTTATTTGCCAATATTCAAAACATTAATTTTAAAAAAAAAAAAAAAGTAAGGGCTGGGGCTCAGTGGTACAGCATGTACCTAGCAAGGGTAAGATCCTGGGTTCTCTCCTCAGCACCAAAAAGTAAAACGTGTTGGGTGAATGAACAACCGAGATAGGTAGACAAAGGCAAACCAAAGTGAATCTGGAGCCATGGTTTCTCCTTCCTCTCAGCCTAGACACAGTGGGTACTGGGCAAGTGGGTGGAAGGAAAAAAACCCTCAGAATGGCAAGACTAGCATGCTGTGTGGCCCAGGGACCAAACATGGGTAAAAGGACTAGACCTGGTTCCTGTCCCACCTCTGACACTGGGATGCTGGCCATGGGGCCTCCTGGGCTGAACATCAGTGTCTTACATTCTGCACCTGAAGATAAACATCACCTTGCTTATCTTCCAAGAGGAGGACCAGAAAAGAGAAAAAAGTGGAATGTGCAGTGAGAGCCTAATATACACACACGGACACACACACACACAGAGAGAGAGAGAGAGAGAGAGAGAGAGAGAGAGAGAGAGAGAGAGAGAGAGAGAGAGAGAGAGAGAGAGAGAGAGAGAGAGAGAGAGACACATAGAGAGACAGAGACAGAGAGACAGAGAGAGACAGAGAGACAGAGACAGAGACACAGTAGAGAGGGAGAGAGCGCTTTGGTGGGACTGTAGAGAGGCAAAGTAATTTCTTCAGGGATCCCTCAGTAATGCCACCACGTCTTCCTCATCCAACAGTTCAGTCTGTCCTCCCTGATCCTCTTACGCAGTGAGAACAGGCACACAGATACCAGACACTGTCAGTCCCACTTTATGGATGACAGGAAAACAAGGTCCCAATAAGATATAAGAGGTATCTATCTGCAGTGCTCCTGGAAACCCACGTGCTTGCTGGAAACCAGGGCCCCAGGAGGCAGCTCCAGGGGTCCCTGTTCTGAACCTGCAGTGCCCTCGATCTACATCTTACTTTGCAACAATTCCCAAAGCCAATGGCTAGATTCAAGAGTATGCATTGCTATGGATTAACCATGCTGGGGGACAGGACCTGAGGCTCACACAGAGCAATACAAAGGAACAAAATAACCACACCCTGTGGACTGGAACCCTGCATGCACTCTTACCTTGTTTTCTAATTCTCCCTGAGGAGGTATGACTCACAGAGGGTGCAGCGAGGGGACAGCCAGAACTCTTCCCCTTGAGCTGAGTCCACTCCTGTCTCACCATCCTCCCACAGCAACCATCTCAGGTACTACCCAAGATGGGACTCTCCTCTCGGTCCCTTGGGAACCAGAGCAAGTAGTCAAAACCCCCTTCCCTGTCCCAAGTCACTAGCCCCAGGCATCTTTCAGGGAGTGTGGGGGGTGGGGTGCAGAACTACCAAGCCAACCCCAAGGCCTCCACCACCTACTTGGAATCAGAGCCCTGCCACGTTCGCATACAACAAGGGGGCAAGAGCAAACAGGGTCCTGAGGCAACTAGCCATGTAACTTGGGCCCATTCCTTAACCACTCTGAGCTTGAGTCTATTCACCCACAACACAGGGATTCTATGGTATCCACCACCCGGGGCTGCTGTAAAGCAGAGCTAACACTTAGCAAGATACCTTGCATATAGGAAATCTCCATCTTCTCCCAGCACAATGTAAACAGCTCAGCTCTGTAATTTCTTAAACATTTCTTTTTGCCATCGAATTTCCTGCATGAATGTGCATGCTTTATTGTGAGCTGAGGTTAAAGTGTTGTTGTTGAGACGGAGTAGGAAGCACAAGTCAGAAGTCCAAGTGACCTTTTCTTCCAAACACAGAGCTGAAGCAGCCCTGTCACTCACTGCTGGTTCCTGGGGGGACCTATGGCACGGATCTCCACAGGCAGGGGCAAGCCCATCTTTTCTGCAAGTTTAGTGTCTCTCTCCCCATCAAAGACTCCAGGCTTATCTCTTCTAAGGACCCCTTCTTTCAGGCCTGGCCCCTTTCCTCCTCTTGGGGACCCTGACAATATGTCCTGACCTCCTCCATCAGGTATTCCCTCCACCTAGACGTATTGCCCCCTCTCTGTTCATTCCCGGGGTCAGGGGACAACACAAGGCCGCTGTCCTCCTTCTGTATTTTCACAGTACTGGTGCCACTTTTCTTAGGTCCTCAATGCAGCCTCTCAAGAAGTGACCATGGGTGTTCGGAGAAGGGAAGTGGTGGGCCAGTCACACACTGGGACTGAACCAGCCTGACCCAGCCCCATCGTGGCCCATTCATTCTACATGGTTTCTCCAGTGCTGGCACATGGTAGGTTATGGCCAACAGACCTGACTCTATGTAACAGGCCAAGCAGGCCTCCATCTCTACCTCTACCTTCCTCTCTCTGCTAACCCTGTTCTTCCTCCCCTGTAGACTGTGCCCTGTCCTGAAATGGCCTTGGTAGGACCAACCTTCTAAAGATAGCCAGAGATTAAGGAAGCCAGAGACCCCACACCGAAGGTAGAAAGATGTTTTAAGATTTATAAGAGATGCTGCTGGCTTTTCTGACTAAGGTAATCTTCAAGGCAATGGTGCAATTTTTAGCCATGGGTACTTGAAAATTCAACACAGCAGTTGAAACTGTCTGACATGGAAGTGTCACATTTAATAAACTGAAGACATTCAGAACACATAAGCCAATTTCAGTGCAGGGATACCAGGAAAGTCTCTCCAGGATTCTGAGGATATACTCTCTAAAGGAGAGGAGAGCAGATCTCCTGAGGGTTGTATAAAAATGATGTGTAAACGGCTGGGCGTGGTGGCACACACCTTTAGTCCCAGCACTTGGGAGGCAGAGGCAGGTGGATCTTTGTGAGTTTGAGGCCAGCCTGGTCTACATACTGAGTTTCAGGACAGGTGGGGCTACAAGGAGCCCCTGTCTCAAAAAGACCAAAAAAAAAAAAGATGTGTAAAAATCAATATCATTTAGATAGACCCACTGAAGGGGTAAAGGGGTACCATAATTGCCTCACCCTGCATCCCTGTTCAGCATGGAAGAAGCCAGAGCAGTCTGAGTCCCAATTCCCTATCCACAAGTTGGGTAACCTCTTTCAGGATGGTGTGATAAGAATAGGAGGTAGGAACTGGCTAGGCACTTAGTGTAAAAAGTGCCACAAAGAAAAGAAAACTAGCCAGTTTCTTGGCTAAAAGTCAAAATGTCCTTGGGCCTCTTAGCAACGTACTCCACTGCAAAGGCCAAAGCTGTCGAAAGTATTTGGGAGCTCTATCTAAGCCTTAAAAGATTTTAGGGTTACCTCTTCAGAGGGGGGAATGTTAGAGTAGCAAAAAGAAGAATGAGTACATGAAGTTATCAGAAAAAAAGTGATGGGGCGATATGGGAGGAGTTGGAGGGAAGGGAGAGGGCATGGCTTTGATCAAAACACCTTATATGCTTATATGCCTGTATGAAATTCTCAATAAATTATTTTTTTAAATCAGTATCATAACAATATGGTCTAAGCCAGGTGTGGGGCATATGCCTTTAATCCCAGCACTCAGGAGGCAGAAGCAGGTGGATCTCTGTGAATTGAAGGCCAGCCTGGTCTACATAGTGAGTTCCAAGCCAGAAGTGCTACTTTGTGAGATCCTGTTTCAAAAAAACAAAACAATGACATGTCTAACAAAGACATGTCAATCACTAACAACTTTGTTTTTTCAACATAATGCCTAACAACCAAATGCAATATGTTTATTAGAACCTCAATTTAAAAAAAAATCTATAAAAAAAAAGGGTGTATAGAACCACTGAGGGCAAGGTGTTAAAAAGGACAATAAGGCTAGGGGTATATGTAGCTCTACAGAAGAGCACAAGGCCCTGGGATGAATCCTTAGCACCAAAAAGAAAACAAAAACTAAAAAACACAAGACTAGACCATAATACTGTATGCAGGCTGAATTTCTTGAGTGTGACAACAGAGATGTCTCACTCAAGCAGATACAGTGTCCCTGTTTGAGCATACTTCGGTGTGACACATTTTTCAGGGCTTAGGGTGAATAATATCCACGTGAATAAATAAATGAAATACAATAATAAAAAAGAAGTTCACCACAAAGGAGGTAGGTGACAAGGGGAGGGAGACAGGTTGTGACATCTGGGGATGCACTGACTGACTGGGTTCTAGGTGGGGCATGGGAGGGGAGAAAGGAGGGAGGCGGAGGGAGAGGAGACAGAGGCACCAGGAACAGAGCCTGAAGACATAGAGTTGCCCAGGACTTGCTTACTAAGGCCAACAAGGGCCTGCTTCCACCGTCCAACAGCTATCTTTTAATCTGACCCTGGAAGACACCAGCTGGCACCACTGCAGGAGCAGCTCTCCCTAGGGCACGTGAGTCACCAGCCTGAACTCCAAGTCTGTCCCTTCAGAATGGAGCCTGCCCTGTGTACCCGAGGAAGTGGCCAAGGACTGGCTCCTGATAGTTACACACATGGCTAAGAGGGACAGCTGGGAATTGAGCAAGTGGAGGAAGTTGCGGAGCTGGGCAGGGTCACTGAAGGCTGGACCCCAAGACCTGAGGAGTGAGACCGACCCATGCCAGGTGTAGGCAGTAACCCTAGGATCTTCCTCACACACAGATGTGGTAGAGGTTTTATGAGATGTGCTGAAGGTTTTCCTTGGGGACAGGCTGTCAAGTTTGGCAGGGCAGAGTCCCGAATGACTTGGGAGAGGAGAGCTGGCTTGCCTGGTCAGCCACTCCTCCACACTGCCCATCAAAGGCTCACCTGGAGGACACTGCCCCTGGGTTCTCCCAGACCAATAGGGCTGCCCTTTAAGGACCTGGCAGTCACCTAGAATACAGCAGCAACAATCTCTGTGTTCACTGAGATTTCCCTGACCACATCCAAGAGGTTTGAACACACTGTCCCAGGAACCTAACAGTACACACACACACACACACACACACACACACACACACACACAAGAGTATACACACACACACACACACACACGAGAGAGAGAGAGAGAGAGAGAGAGAGAGAGAGAGAGAGAGAGAGAGAGAGAGAGAGAAACACATGTGGAGAGATAGAGAATTCTTGAGACTGGCAAGGATGAGGTCAGATGTAACCTGTCACCTTAGGACAGCCAGGACAGGAGAGGAAGCCATCTGGGTTTCTCACGCTGGAGCTCATATCCTCTAGAGGCAGCTGTCCCAGCAGCAACCAGTATTCCATCATGGGACTCTGTCTTTTAAGTGAGTAAAACCTGCTAGCAGAAACTGATGGCTAAAAACTCCAAACCTTAGCTGGGCATGTGGTTCATACCTGTAATCCCAATACTTGGGAGGTTGAAGCAAGAAGATAGCCAAGAGTTTGAGGCCAAGCCTGGTCTACATTGTGAGTTCCAGGGCAGCTGGGGCTACAAAAAAAAAAAAAAAAAAAAAAAAAAAAAAAAAAAAAAAAAAGGAAGAGGAGAGGGAAGGGAGGGAAGGGAAAGACAAAAGGAAAGAGAAAAGAGCAAACAAACTCTAAACTTCATGCTGGTCCAGGCAGCTTTATTCCCATCCCAGCTCAATGGGGAGCCCTTGGACCCGAGCAGCCACAAGACAAACCTTGATTGATTAGTTTGGAATGAGCAAGTGGCTTAGCCTCTCTGGGCTCCAGTTCCCCATCTATAAAATGGGGATTATACAGACCTTCCTCTGATGACTCTGGATGAAAGGGTCACATGAGCTCCCTGGCACCATAACAAATGGTCAGGAGACACTGGCCATGGTCCAGGCACACCAGCGTGTCCTGTGTACATGGGCTCCAGCCCATCTTTCAGTGCCCTGGACAACACCCATCTCACTTTCTCAGGGCTAGACCCCTACTTGACAAGTGTCCAGCTCAATGCGCTGCCTCAGGAGTGGCTGGCTTACCACATACACATATCAAATCCAGCCTTTCCCTCTAAAACCTCTGCCAGAGCTCCAGCATGGCACCAGTGGCCAGATAATGACCCTAGTCTGACCGTGGTCTCTAGCCTCACAACCCTATGTCCTGAGGCACCCTCCCCTGGATCACAGAGTTGTCCTAAAAACACATCAACACCCCAGCACAATAGCAAAGGGAGGAATATTACCAACTCCATGCTCCACAACTTTCCATGGCTCCCGCTGGCATATTAGGATGAAGTCAAGTCTCACCAAGCACGTAAAAGAAGGAAACAAATACACATTGAGCATTTGACTGTATATTATGTGTTGTGTACTATATCATTGAACAACTCCCCTGAAGTTGCCACCTGCATCTTAGAGGTGAGAGCAACATGCCTAAGCCGTGCAGCTCAGAAGCAGCAGAAGCAGATTTGGAGGCCCAGGTCCACAGCAGGGCTCCTGCCTCCTCCAGCTCATCTCTTCCAGACCCTCCCTGACCAGGCCGCTGTCCAGTCACCTCAGAGCCCATGGCTACCCAACAAGCCCTGGGCTTTCCTGCCTCACTGTGCACTCAGAAATCTTTCCCTCTGCCTGGAAGACACCACCTGTCACATGATAGCCTTCAATTCCTCCCTCAAAGCCAAGCTCTCAAGTTATCCCCTCCATGGAGTTTGAGCTTCACTTCAATGCTGCCTTAAGACAAAATCCAACCCAGCTCTGTCTCCCAAGTGTCTCAGCCACATGAGAGCACAATTTACTAGTTCCCAGATGGCTAGTTGCCTTTAGCTTCCTATTGTGGACCACTCATCTCAGCATCACTTCTAGTATGCTGTCTGAATAAGTAAAAGGATGCTACCGCCTCCAGACTTATAGACCACACAAGGGAAGAGGCCAGGCTGAGCTGGGCTTGGACTACAAGCGCCTAGCTCCAATAGAGTATAAGCCAGAGGTCCCCTTGGGGAAAGAGGTGGAAAGTTGAGCCCTCTGTCCTGACCCACTTCTCTCAGAGCTTGCTTCCCAGAGCTGGCCCAGCACAGCCCCAATGCCATCCTTCTCACCTGGTGATGTCAGTAAGAGAAACTCAGAGCAAAGCCATTCTGAAACTTCCACTTTCCAGATGAGAGCTGGGTCCCTGACCAGGCTGGGCTCCTCTACCTAACCCCTAATCACAGCTCTCCTCCAGATGACAGAACACATATCACCTCTGCACCCCTTCTCAGACAGGCTCAGACACTAAGCAGGGCTGGGGATTATGGGGTGTAACTCAGGAGTAAAGCACTTGCCCGACATACCCAAGGTCTGGGTTCCATCCCCAACATCATGGCAAAATAAATAAATAAATAAATAAATAATTGATTGATAGATGATAGATAGATGATAGATGGATGAATAGATAGATAGATGATAGATGGATGATTGATGGATGGATGAATGGATGATAGATAGATAGATAGATAGATAGATGATAGATAGATAGATAGATAGATAGATAGATAGATAGATAGATAGATAGATAGATAGATAGATAGATAGATAGATAGATAGATAGATAGATAGATAGATAGATAGATAGATAGATAGATAGATAGATAGATAGATAGATAGATAGATAGATAGATAGATAGATAGATAGATAGATAGATAGATAGATAGATAGATAGATAGATAGATAGATAGATAGATAGATAGATAGATAGATAGATAGATAGATAGATAGATAGATAGATAGATAGATAGATAGATAGATAGATAGATAGACAGACAGACAGACAGACAGATGATAAATAGATAACCATACAGGTAAAGTGGCCCCCAGGGACCAGCCCACTCCTGGAATCTAATTCAGGAAATCCTGGTGAAACTTCTTTCAGAAGTTCACGGGTGATTCTGAAGGAATTGGTCCACAAGATTGGAGAAGTTGAGGAGAAGGCGTTCTCAGCTCAACATTCTGCTCCTACATCCCTAAAAACATTCACACCATTTGACCTCACGTTACTACTTCTAGGCATCAAGGATCTACATTGAGGGCGTATTGGTACAAGGAGCAGCAGCCTAACTCACATAAGAAACGAATGAACTCCCAGTCAAGAACCAGGGGCATAAATTCTGACAGACCAATACTGAGCATCACTAATTATGATCCTTGTCTTTCATGATTTAAGTTTATCTCTATTTTCTGTTTTGTTTTCTTTTGTTGAGACAGGATCTCAGGTAGTCCAGGCTGGCATCTAACTCATTATGTAACCGAGGTTGGCTTTGAACTCCTGAACATCCTATCATCATTTCCCAAGTGCTGGATTGTAGCTGTGCATCAGCGCGCATAGCCCTTTTTCCTTCTCTTTTTAAAATTTTTACAAATTTATTTATTGAGGAGGTAAAGAGATGGCTCAGCAGTTAAGAGTGCTGGCTGCTCTTACACAGGACCTGGGTTTGGTTCCCAACACCCATATAGTAGCTAACAACTGTGTGTAACTTCAGTTCCAGGGGATTCAATGCCCTCTTCTGACCTTCACAGGCATCGGACAACACAGATGCACTTAGATACGTGCAGGCATTACACTCAAACACATAAAATAAAAGTAATAAATATTTTAAAAAATAAAATAAAATTTATTTATTGTTAATACTATGTTATGAGTGTTTTGCCTGGATGCACATAAGTGCACCTGTGTTTGTGCAATGCCTGTGGTCAGAAGAGGCTGTCAGGACTCCTGGAACTGGAGTTAGATAGTTGTTAGCCACCATGTGCATGCTGGGAACTGAACCTGGGTCCTCTGGAAGAGGAGGCAGTGCTCTTAATTGCTAAGTCATCTCCCTAGTCCCACCCTCTTTTTCTTTCTTAAAAGTGTAAAACCTTTATAGCAGTTTTCTTTGGTTAATAAGATTAACCAATAATAACCTATAACTTATTTTTCTTTTGATCCTTGGCATTTCCTAAATTCTCTACAAAAAGCACTGTTAATTATATACAACTTGAACATCCCAATTCCCAAACCCAAATCTAAAACAATCCATGATCCAAAATCTTTTGAGTGCTGACATGCAGAAAGTTTCAGATATTGAAACATTCTCAATTTAGGATTTGTGTAATTCAACCAGAAAAGTTTCTGTAAATATTCCCAAATCTAGAAAACTCTATAATCTGGAATACTTCTGGTCTCAAGCATTTCAGACAAAAGTTACCTGTAATTATTTTTTTTTAAACAAGCAATCTTCATTTTAATCACTAGCATGAGACCTGAAACTCAAAGCCCAAGTTAGCACTAGAAAGATCTGGAAGAATATGAGATGATAACTATATCACATGACAGAACTCCCTTGCCCACCACTCCTGGGATTCTTTTTGAGTAGTCCCAGCAAAGGGAGACCATTCCCTCCCCTGAAACACTAGGCACTAGGCTCTGGTGATTAAAAAGCTGTTCCTGGTCCTGAGCAGGATTTCATCTTCCTGAAGTTAAAATTCCCTGCCTTCCTGTGTTATATGGCTTGCAGTACACAGCATCCCAAGCTCAATGAACACATGACACTGAGCAGTTGTTTTTCTAATTAACTGTCTTAAAGGGGGTCCACCACACTCTTCCAGTACAGCTCCCGTGAGAATGTAGGTTTTGCAAGCCTAGCTGACTCACATTCACAACGCCAAATTTAAAGCAAATGCTGGCTCACCTCTTGTTCCACGGTCACCTGGATGACTATTTTAAATGCCTTGTGGCCACTGCATCCACTGTCCCATGAA
Organism: Nannospalax galili; assembly: GCF_000622305.1. Lineage (NCBI taxonomy): Eukaryota > Metazoa > Chordata > Mammalia > Rodentia > Spalacidae > Nannospalax > Nannospalax galili. The sequence goes on along the minus strand of NW_008352659.1, from coordinate 3,238,047 downwards.
CCACAGCTACTTGGCCCTTCCTCTGACCCACTTACAGCACAGATAACTCTACAGCAAGACCATTTTGGGCTGAGCAATCTGTCTGAGGTTGCCAGCTCAGCCCAGACCCATAGACACCACAATGCCAGAGGCTAACTGATAGGGACAAGCTGAGGCCTTCGGTCAAAGACAGCAGCAAGACAGGAAAACAACGGGTTTCTCTCTTCCTCGTTCTACTTGTTTCCTCTTAGGCCTATTTCCCTTCCTACACCACAGAGACTGTGGTCGTTTTTGTGTTCTTGCAAAATAGGTGGTGCTTTGTATCATCGGCCTGCATCACCCCTCTCTACTGCTCACACTTCTGCCAAGCACTAAGCTTTGAGGCGATCGCATTGCTTGCCATGTCTCCTCAGTTCCTCGGCACTGCCTGGGAGACTATGGGCTCAAACTCATCCATCTGCACACTGTGCTCTCCAGCGAGCTACCCAGCCTCCTTTCCAACATACAGCAAGGCAGTGAGCATCCTGGACCTTCCCCTAGGGACTTGCAGAAGAAACTGAGGAGTGACACCCAGAACAGAGGCCGCTGGGCAGGGCTTTGGGGATCCACACCTACAATTCTAGCATGGCCGCAGCTGCTGAACAGAATTTCTGCAGCCCCACAGCTATGGTCCCTGACAATTTCCAGCTTTCAAGTTCCTGCCAGTCAGCGTTAGAATGGGACAGAGCTCAAGGCTCAGTTCAGAGTGGCTTCTTACCACACCTGCCAGGGAACATCAATAAAAGGTATTTGGCACAGGGAAGTACGGTTGGCACAAGATGGAAACTAGTCATTAATAAAGTTTCCTCTCTGAGGCGTCATGGTCTTGAGTTGTCACAGGCTGCTGAAGCACAAATATGACACGATGACCAACAAATGGCTATCAACTCCACTTGCTCCCAGGGGTAAGCCTGCTCCCAAGGAGGCCAACTGGTCCGGTTCCACTTTTACTTACAATCATCTGGTCCTACTACCAACACCTGTGACGTGGGGCTCATATCACATGCCACTCACCATGTGACTGACAACACCTAAAGCTAAAGCGGTGACACCTGTTCAGTGAGTCCCCACAAGGTCAAATGCGCCAAAGGTCACCAAACACTTACACATAGTCTGTGCACACTTCATTGCAGGCCAGAAACCAAGAATCAAGGAACAAAGACTGTGGACAGCCACACTGAGTTCGTAGCTACATCCTGAATATGCAATACAGTGAGCGCACACTATGTTTTTAAGGATCACTTAGGTGAACAACTTGTTTTAAATGTGATGTTATGGAGACATGTGTCCTCTGCAAGTCACAGCTGGGCTCCAGCCCCACTGTGGCACACAGCCACAAGGCTGTGGTAGTAACAATAAAGATAACAACTGGGTTTACCTAGTGCTTACCTGTGCCAGGCACTGCTTACAGAACCCCACAAAATGTAACTCCCTTACCTCACAGCTCCAATGACTCCCCATTTCAAACAAGGAAACTGAGGCAGAAAGGAAACTCCCATTTGATGGGAATACTGAAAAAAGAACCCCAGGCACTGTCAGAAAGGAGCTCTGTTATGTTCCTGAGTAAAACAGATACCATCTGCAATTCTTCCCGATCCTTCTAGCACTGACTGAACTGGCTCAAGTCCAGGCTCTTACTCATTCTACTAAACTAACTCCGCTATAACCTGGCCTCCTCCATCTATATCCTCATTTCTAACATGGGGGGAGGACTCCTACAAGGTTGCTGGTAGGACTGAAGGAGAAAAGAAATAATTGACCAAGCATGCCATGCAGCACCCCACCACCCTGAGGCATGTGACCACCACCACCACCTTTCTTAGCAGCTGCAGAAGAGTGGTAGGATGGATCCCATTGTAGATGTTACAGCATCAAGCCCTAGAGAGATTAAAGCTGGTGACCATGGAGACAAGGCTAGAAAGCTGGTCCCTCACTTGCCCTCAGTCACTTGGCTCGACCACTCCCTTTGCCCCAGAGAGAGCATCATAGTCTCCCCGAGAGAACTCCCAGACTCTCACAGCCAAACACTGCAACTATAATTCTCAGACTGGAAACTTAGGAAAGCTGGCATTCCAATCCATCTACCAACTCACAAACAGCCTGTAAGACCCCTTAGAAGACCAGGAAGACCAGGTGGTCTGTGTCCTCACATATCCCCCATGGCCACAGGGTCCTCCTTTCACATAAGGCAAACTACCCTGAAGTCCATCTCTTCTCAAGCCACAGAGAATGACTATAAAGAAGCCTGGCCTCATTCTCCTGAAGCCTGCTGAGTAAATGACCTGGTCAGAAGCCGTGACCTCCCTTACAGACTTCTATTCACAGAAAGGGTTTACTGTCACGTCTCTAAGAACAGCCTGTCTTTGCCTTGGGCACTACCCTTACCAGGCCTACCTCCCTCCTTCCTCCTCTCCAGCACCCCACAGCCCTCAGGCCCTGCACCCAGCCCAGCTCCAGCTCACTGCATCCTCACCTTCCTTAGGTTCCCACCCACGAGTTCAGGCCACTCTTCAATATTGCTGGGCCCCTGCTCATTCGCATCGGGCTTTCCAAAGAGATGCTAAACTCCATGAGGAAGGAAGGGCAAGAACCTTTTATTGTTGACTTTCTGAGAATCTTGTAAATTTTTATACCCAAAAACGCTAGATACCACAAAACGGAAGCCAGGCTGGCAACTTCCTGACATTTCTAAAAAGCACCCAAGACTAAACAATTTACAAGGAAAGCCTTTGGGGAACAACAGGATGCCTACTTGGGTGAAAAGAACAGATCCATGTTCAGTATGCTGGTGCTGGGATCCTCAACTTCACGGGCTCAGCACTTGGTAGAGCCTAGTATGAATGAAACAGCTGATGGACGAAGGAGGAAAGGAGGAGCTGATGGACAGACAGACAGACAGAATCTGAATATGGTTGAGCTCCGTGCAAAAGCCACAGCAAGAAGACTACACTGCGAGCAGTTTGACTTAGTTTGCAGGAACCTGTGGTCAGAACAAGGTTACCTGAGATTTTACAACTTCCCATGGAAATTCAGGAGAGCCTGTCACTGTTCTGGTCCCTCTCCCTGGACCCATAGAACAGGGCAGGCAACATGACAAGATATATAAAGGTCACCTGCCATTTTCTATCAGAATAAAGGAAACACACAGGCATGGACACATGCACACACAGTCCCCGAACACTGGGCCGCCCCAGATCCAGCTGCTGTTTTCAGGGAAGGGACCTTTTGGGAAGGGACCCAAAAACTCCGTCTTTGGGTTGTGTTGACTTTCTCCCTTTTTATTGGACCCAGTCCCTCCTGAGGCTGGCCAGCAGGGTGGGCCCTAACTCTGGGCCAATGGTCCTGGGTCCTCTTACCCTTTAGCAAAGATTTTTCCCTGGGGGCCAGAGACTCAGGGAAACATTTTCCTGCTTGAACTTTGTCCTGTGACTAAGCACTAGTAAGTCATGGGAACCAGTTGCAGAGGTTTTTGCTGTGTCACAGAAAGAAAGCCACATGGAGGTCCCTCCTGCCAAAGTCAGACCAGTGCTCTGACTCAGCATTAAATTTAGACCTCATGTCTTATGTCTGTGTCAAAAAAGCCCCGACGTATGACAGGTGCTCAGAACCCAGCTGCTGAATGAATGGGTGCTGTGATGCGAAGGGGAGGGATAGCCCAGGCTCTACCCAGAGAAATCTCAATGGAGACTTTCACAGGAGGGCCTGCACAGCAGAACAAACACGGTCTTTATAAGGACACTGACAAGGACTCTAGAGCCTGCCAGCCTCAGAGCAGCTGGTGGCCTAAGAGAGCTGTAAACTCTCAACACTGGCCTAGTTTGCCCAACTGTAGCACATAAACACCAACCACATGGGCTGATAAAGGATTGGATTCGATGCCTGGAAATAAAGCTGCAGCACAGCTCAGTGCACTGGAGTGTCCTTGTTACTTGCCCATCCTCACTGCTAACCAGGCCCACATCAGGAAAAAGCAGCCCGTTTCCAGGCACTCCCAGCCAGGCTCTGTCCAAGTCTGTGTCCTGATCTGTCTACACCGGGCCATGAGGTTCTAGGCGAGTCACTTTGTATTTTTGGACTAGTTTCTCAATTGTAAAATAAAAACTTGGGCAAAGTAGCCTTTAAGTTCCTTTGCAGCGATGGTACTCTTCAATTGCAGGCTGCTTAAGAGGAAGAGCATAAAAACAAGCCTGGCCATGAAAGAAGAAAAAGAGGCAACTTAGAAAAGAGATGGCTGCAACTCTGAAAGGACTGTCACACTGCTCTGAAAATATTAAACTATGTTAAACAATTACACAAAGATATAAATTGGGCCAGTGAGATGGCTCAGCGGCCAAGGACACCTACTTCCAAGTCTGATAACCTGAGTTGAATCCCTGGGTGCCACAAGATAGAGGGAGAAAACCAACTCCTGTAGGTTGTCCTCTTGACCTGCACACACACACACATACACACACACACGCATACACACATGCATACAACACATACAATATTTATAACATAAAATTATACTTTTTTCCATTTGTGTTGCTATCTCAAACACTCAAAATTGGCTGGACGTGTTTCTCCAAACTCGGACAACGTACTGGCAATGGTGAAAAGAAGGTCCGGGGTCATCTTAAACAGACTTGTCCCATGCTAAACTAAGAGAGAACGCCACACCTCTGCAAATACAGACATAAAACACCCCGGCTTGGGATGGTCACCCGGGCAGCAAGTGGGAGTTCTGTCATCTCCAACAGCACCGGCAGCTCACAGAGGTGGGTAGTGTACCAATGGCTAATGGTTCTCTTAAGCAACATAGGGTTGGACCAACTAGTGACTCTTTTTAAGCCCATGGATAATTTCTCAAAAAATGAATAACCAGTTCTCACAACAACTGACCAGATATCCAGCAGGGTTTTATTCCACTCACCCCACATCACGATCCTGGGTAGAAGAGAGTGATTTCTATTAGCCACATTTGGGTCATTTGTCATTTTTAAAAGTATGATTCACCTCAAAAGGAAACCTATGAAAGTAAACAGAGGCAGAAGGTGAAGACAAGAATACCTGTGAAAACACAGCTGTCACAAACAGTAGCCCGGGACCAGCTGTGACTCATCTCTGATGAAGGTAAGGCTTTGAGGTGCTCTTCACTCCCAAGCATAGTGGAGGGGCTTCTTAAAACAAAAGCATCCAGGGCTGGAGACATGGCTCAGCAGTGAAGAACGCCTGCTGTCCTAAAGGATTTGGGTCCAATTCCCAGCACCCACATGGAGGCTAACAACCATCCATAACTCTAGTTGCAAAGGATCAGACCCTCATCCTCTTCTGGCCTCAGTAGGCACTGCATATATGTGGTGCACTTACATACATGCACATACATGCAGGCAAAAACAAAACACTCATACACATGAAATAAAAATAATATTTTTTAAAAGCTTCCAATTTGGGGCTGGAGAGATGGCTCAGCAGTTAAGAATACTGGTTGTTCTTGCAGAAGACCCGGGTTTGAATCCCAGCACCCACATGGCAGCTAACAACTGTCTATAACTCCGGTCCCAGGAGATCCAACAGCCTCTTCTGACCTCTGTGGGCACTGCATGACACAGGTGCACTTACCTACATGCAGGCAATACATGCATACACATAAAATAAAAATAACAACAACAACAAAAAGCTTCCAATTTAAGCATGCTAAGACATGTTTGTGATCTGTAAACCCAGCACTCAGAGGCTGAAGAAGGAGCATGAGTTCCAGTTCAGGCTACACAATGAAATCCTCTCCCAAAGATGACATAATCCAGATTTCAACAAACCACCTAAGGAGACAAGGAATACTGAATAACAACTGGTCATCAGTTGGCTTAACAAATCCAGAGCAGGGTGGTAAGAGTGGGTCCCGAGCATCATGGTGTCAACTGTGAAATCACGCTGGTGTCCTGTGGGCCCAGCACTTAGCATAGCTGAGAAAATGGAAGGAACAGAGTGTAGCAAGAACCAGGCACATACTGACATGTAATGGGTAGACACAAGGACAGATACATCTGGGTGTGAACCTGTCAGGGCCACTCCCTAACCAAAGGCTGTAGGATCTCAGGCAGGCACCACCAGGCTCAGACCTAACTGAGCTTTCTTAAGAAGCCTTAATTTGAGGGAGGCTGTTTTGAGACAGACCTTAGGTATTTAGAAGTGAAGTGATTTGCTATCTGGTATTTGCTTTAAAATACTACAGCAGGAAACAAAGTGTTGTTAGGAGAGGTCAGTGAAGACTGCAGGGGTATTCCTTTATCACTTAGTCCATTTCTAAATGTTTGCAAGTCTTGAAATGAAAAGTTTAAAAGGAAGGAGGGAATGAAGAAGAAAAGCCTATCCTTGATGTGAGCTTCTGCATCCTTCCCAGAGTCCGGCCCTGTTCAGCTCTCTGAGCCAAAGAGCCGCAGGCTGCACCATCTCCCCAGTGGCCACCTGAAACTCCAAGGGTCCTCTTGGAGCAGAACTCTTCACAGGGTCTGGTGACACCTCCTTCAGGACCAAAGCCTCAGGAAACCATTTCCTAACCACCAAAGAAGCATGGCCTCTCTATAGACACCCCAGACCTCTCCCTTGAGCCTCTAGAGGTCCTTCTAACCCCATGCATGCCCAGGGCCTGGTGATGCTTTCTCAGTCCACATACGAACTAGAGCAGTTGCTCTTCTTGAGACAAAGTTACTCCCAGCAGCAGCAGTGATGGCGGAACTTCACTTTACAAAACCACATCTGTCCTCACCAAGGCCTAGGAAAACACTGTTGGCCCCTTTCACAGATGGGAGAGGTCAATGAAGGCTGCAGGTGTTCCTTTATCACCCAAAGGAAGTCCCAAAGGTTAAGCGGTTGCTGGAGACACGGAGCTCAGGATGGAAGTACCAAGCTGTAGCCCTAAATCACCAGAGGTCCCTAAGAGTGGGTTCATGGTATTCAGCTGCTGCTAGGCCTAAGGCCTTGCTCCCAAGCTCTAATTCCACCTACAACATCCAGGCCACCTGGGCCATTCATCCACGTCGTCCATCCTCCCAGAAGAAACATAACATTATCAGAGCAGAGAGCATCTCCTCTATTTCCCAGGCCAGCACATGCCAAGAGCTCAGGACAGACTTGCCTGACACTCACCATGTCCTAGACCTGTAGCAAATAAGCCACCAGAAGAGGCTCCACACATTTTTCCTGGATGTGGAACCCCCAGAAGTCCCGACCGGCCCAAGGCCCAATCCTGCTCACTTAGTCCTAAAGAAAAGCATCTCAAAGGATAATATTCATGAAACCTGACTTCATTCCGTTTAAGTCACATCAGACCCAGAGAGTACACATACCTACAAACCCACAGCTACTGGTCTCAGAACCACACGTGACTTCAGCTGGTATCAGAAACTAAAAGAAGGGGAAAGTGTAAGTTTGGGTGTTCCAAATGAGAGGATCGGGAGAAAATGAAAAAAAGAAAAAAAGCACAGAGTGCTCCAGTTCCATGTGCTTATGCTGAGGTTTCTCAAAAGTGTTTTCCTCTGAACACTGATGCTGCAAGATGTTCCACGGAAAAGGACTTTGTGGTCAAATCAGTTTGGAGCCATTCTAGCAAATCCCAAAGCATGCTGGCCCATGACCACTCTTGAGAGCCTGACATTAAAGGCGTCTAAGCCTGCTCAAAGCAGCACTCCTATATGCACTGGGTCACAGAGCCAGGGCAAAGCAACAACAGCATCCCCACCCCATCAAACCAGTGCTCAGAACATATTTCCTGGGAAAATGCTGACCCGGGCCTTTTGAAAGAACATCTTGATAGCGCTGTTACCCTGGACTCAAGATGAGAAAGCAAACCAACTCCAAGTGAGCTAAGGGAGTGTCTATAAAGCAGAAATAACCGGCATACTTCAAGGCTATGGGATGAAGTTATTAGCATGGGAAACAAGGAAATGTGTGCTCAGCCCTTGGCTGCCAGCTACAAATGCTGCAGGGACTGTATGGTTAGCTTCTGGGCTCAAAGGAGACACAGGCAACTACTGAAACAGCCCTTTCTTACAAACCCAAAGGTGCTGCCCTGAGATGTGCCAACACGTGTTTGGAGGGAAATATACACACATGCATTTTAGAAGAAAGAAAATGTTAGAACTAGAACTCCACCCAGACCCAAGTCAAGTATTACATGTAAGACGATGGCACAGAAAACAAATAAAATGATGGTTCTTTAAAACCACTGCCACTCAAAAAAAAAAAAAAAAAAAAAAAAAAACCACTACCCACTGCCACATGGAATTGCCACATGGTCCAGCAACTTTACTTCTGGGTACACACCCCAAAGAAGTAAAAGCAAAGTCTAAAGAGGATAAACAGATATTTGTATAACACTGCTCAGAGCAGTGTGACTCACAACAGCCAAAAATTAGAATCCACCAAGTGTCCCCAACCAATGACTGGAGAAGGAAAACGTACGGTGTACAAAGAATGGGGAAGGAAAACGTACGGTGTACAAAGAATGGGGTGTCATTCAGTCTTAAGAAGGACATTCTGACGTATGCCACATCCTAAGAAGACAAATATTGAGGGGCTGGGGAAATGGCTCAATGCTTAAGAGGGCTTGATGACCTGAGTTCAGATCCCCAGCACCCACACTAAAAGCCAAGCATGGCCACACACATCTTTAACCCCTTTGGGGCTTGCTGGCTGCCAAAAAGCTGGTGAGTTCCAGGTTCAGCAAGAGACCCTATCTCTAGGGAATAAGGCAGAGTGATAGGGGAAGACACCCAGCATCCCCCTCTGGCCTCCACACATATGCACTAGTGTGCACACCCACACACATGTATATACACATATAAACAACACACACAGGAAGAAGGCGAATATATTGCCTTCACTTGTAACAGATATCTAAATTAGTTAAATTCGTGCAAACAGAAAAGTAGAACGGTGACTGTAGGGGTTGAGGGGAAGGAACAATAGGGAGCTGTTCAACAGACAGGATGAAAAAGTTCTAGAAATGGATGATAATGTATGTTGCACAATGTGTAAAAACACCTAATGCCACTGGAGTGTATACTTGAAAATGGTCAAAATAGTTAATGTCCCATTTCATTTGTTGTCATAATGAAAAAATAACTCAAGGTAGGTCTTATGTTATACAAGTCTGAACTACAATTAAAAAGCTCAAAGTAAACGGGTTATGACCATTAGAATGAAATGAATGTTGAGGTCAACCATCAGTTATCATCCTCCCTGGGTTTAGAGGAATTGAATGTCAACATAGGACACTTGAAATATCTATTCATGGAAAAATGTTTCTGCAGCAGTTTCATAAAACTCTGCCTCAAAAAGACTGACACATTCATAATGTACAGGTTTACAATCTGTCCCAGTCAAACAATGAAAAAGAAAACAAATCTCTCCAGTCCTATCCCTTTTCAAAATCCCTGTTGGGGCTGGAGCGATGGCTCAGGGGTTAAGATCACTGGCTGCTCTTGCAAAGGACCCAGGTTCAATTCCAGCACCCATAGTACCCATTGTGATTAACAATGGTTCATAACTCCAGTTCCGGTGGATCTGATGCCCTCTTCTGACCTCTTCAGGCACTGCATAACACAGGGACACAACACACATGTAGACAGTACACTTATACACATAAAAAAATAAAATATAATAAATAAAATGAAAAGTCCCTGCTAAACACACCAGGCACCCCTGCTCCCCACCGGCAATGGAGCCCAGCACTCCTGCCTTGTCTGCTGTCTCTGAAGCCCACACCTTCCCAGGAAGGCCCCGCAGAGCCTGGTTCCCACTGAGGCTGCAGAGGTACAGGTGTTTGGTATGAAGTGGGACAAAAAAACCTAAGACAAAACATTTCTCCTACTCTGCTTACTTCTTCAAGAAACAGAAAGACAGAGTATCAAAAGCCAATGAACACTAACATTAAATCAGATTAACAGCAACCATGTGTAGAGCTGGAACTGGCCCAAGAAATCTAGTCCAACCCAATTGCTATATTTCCTGGACCAAATGTCACCTGGGAAGTGCTCAGAACCCCATTTGACTGAGCAACTCCCTCGTCAGTGCTCCGTCATCTTCTGTTTGTACTATTCAACAAACACCAGGAAGCTAAGAGACTCAGTCAAGGTCAAGACTGCACTTCAGAGCAGATCCCACGCCCCCTCCCAGGGACTCTTTCAAGGACACCCAGCTGCTCTTTCAGTCCCATGCATGAAATACAAAGGTTCGTCCAATACTATAGCAGGCAATGTGAGTGCTCTGCACAACTCCTGGCAGCCAGCCTGCCACTGCCGGTACTGATGGATGACCTTGAAGACTTCAGACACCCATGTCACATTACCTGCCTCCATCATAGAGACACTGTGAGTGGTGACATCCATGCATGCATCTGGGACATGCTCAAGCCAGCTTCCTTTCCCACAGCCTTTGGCCACTGTGAAGTCACCTGTTAGGGATCTGTACATCTGAAGAGGATTTAGATGGGGACACACGACTTACTCTACTCAGAGCTGACTACTCAGCCACTCAACAGTTACTGAACACCACCTCTGGCCACACTCTACTCTGGGCGTCATGAGTATGACAGCACATTCAGCTCCTGAAGATTACATTTCTTTGGAAACCCACAGAATCAGCAACCTGACACCTGCTTAGAGTGTTTTCAAGAAGCTGCCACAGACCCTCAGCAATCTCGGCAGATTCCCAGTCCCACTACTACAGGGCATGGCTCACCACAGGGCATGGCTCACCATGGGAACAAAACGCTCTCCCTTTCTTCCTACCATTGATTGTCAAAGGGCACCCTGATGTAGTGGATGGTTTGATTCTTCCCAGGAGAAATAGCTGTATTTGGACTGAGCTTTGGGGAAGGAGAGTAGACAAGGAGACGGTTCCAAAATGGCAGGCAGGGCCCACCCACCCCCTGGACTCTTCTTCCCAGCAGCCTTGCTGACAGTGCAATGGGTAAGAGGTCTGCTGGGAAAGGCCTGTGCTGCTAAATGGCCCAAGTGTGCCATCATTAAAAAAAGGAAGTCTCTTCCAAGATGGGACTCTTGGTAGGTTAATCAGGCTCCAGTGGACGGACTCACACTGAAGTACATTTGGAGACAGACTCTA
>NW_008352659.1:3222749-3226884 GCF_000622305.1 Nannospalax galili | reverse complement strand
TAAACTGGGCACAGGCAAAAAGGGGAGGTATGGAGAGAAGAGGGGACCCCAATACCATCAAATCGTATTGTATGAAAATCGCATTATTTTCTGCTTCATCATTAAATTTCCATGAAAACTCTCATCTGCAAGTATTACAAAAAAGAAGCTTTTAAAAAGCCCTCACATTTTACAAATCTTAAAGTTGAAGTCTTCAGGGGCTGGAGAGATGGCTCAGCGGTTAAGAGCACTTGCTGTTCTTGCAGAGGACAGGGTTCAGTTCCCAGCACCCACATGGTGGCTGACAATCATTTCTAACTCCAGTTCCTGATCTGACACTTATCTCTGAGAGCATTGCATGATACAGGTGTACTTTATACACATGCAGGCAATACATTCATACACACAAAATAAAAAATAATAATTTTTTTTAAGTTGAAATCTTCAACATTTAGCTCAAAGCCTGCTCCCCTGCTGAACACTTCAGCTGTTAAGAACTATCTAAACCAGAAGAAGACAGCCCTTTTCAGCCTGTGGCAAGGATGAAGGCAGGTAGCACAGGGCTAAGTTCTCCAGACACGCACTGACAAAGGAACAGAACTAGACAGTCTCAAGGGGGCAACCCAGGCCCTGTTCAATGACAGGCACTGCTCGAGGAGGGGTGGGGGTGAGGGGAATGCTTGCCAAGCTGTGATGGCTGTGCAATTTTTTCTGAGGTTTCTTCATGTTCTTTCACATCTTCTGGTCCATCATCCTTCCTGGAACAGAAGCCAAGGGACTCAAAGAAGTGTGGCAGGAACAAGTAGCAGGGATGGAAGAGAGCAAGAACTGAGGACTGGCATCCTGGAGACCCCAGCTATGGCTTGGGCTATGGAGTCCTCCAGGCGAAGGACAAGCAACACGGGTGGGCAGATCTGGAACCTCCAGGACACCAAACATTAGCGATACATGTATTTGGGATTCCACAAGTTCAGATGATTTCCCCAGTGTTTCCACCACTGGTTATTGTCTGCAGTACTCAACAGAGCAAGAGATAATCTTAGGAAAGCTAGGCCTGATCACCAACACCACTCCAGCAAGGACCCAGTCTACTCACTTTACCACAGCCAGAATGTTGCCACACATAGTAGCTAAGTCCTTACAGTAGCCCTCCTGCTCATCTCCCCTGGAGAAACAGCTTTGGCACCTTTTGAAAAACCACATGGTACTAAAACAAGTCACTAATCACAGCCCCCATGGGTTGGTTCCACTGCTGAGCCAAGGCCAAAGCAGGACCAATCTTAGCTCTCCTGCTCTGGCCACAGTCCCTGGGCCTCAAATGGACACAAGGCCCCAGTTAGGTCAATCAGAATCTCCTAGAAGATTTTTCTGCCTGGACTGACTAGTAGGGATGCCTTTCTTCTCTAGCCAAGGCCTGAGAACATGAAGCCACAGGGACCTCAGATCACATTCCAGGAGCATGGAAAAGCTCACAGTATTCAGAAGTCAACTGTCCCCATCCATCCCAATGTTTAGACTGTACTTATATGTCACTGAGACATGTGTTCTGAGACACTTAGATGATTCCATCATTATAGGCCCATCATGGAGTTTACTTATATAAATGTCATTGGGTAATATAATAGGACCGTTGTCAGACATGTGACCTGTCATTGACTCAAATGTCATTACACAACATTTGACTGTATTATATATCAAGAAATTTCCCTTTTTGCCCAAGATAGTTTGAGCTAAGTTTCTGTCACTTGCAATGGAAATACTATCTGCCCCCACTTAGAAACCTCTTCTCAACCATGGCTTTCATGTTCCTCTGCCACTTCTTTTCAAATAATAAAACTTTGAAAACCAAAAGAAAAACTATGATGGTTGGAACTTTTACTTCTCTTCAGGGCAAAGTGAATGGAGCAAGAACAGCTGGTACCCAAAGGCAGTAGAGACACAGAAGGCCAAAGTCACCGCCATTAAATAATAAATAACACACACACAGACAGTGCAAGCCACCACACTAGACTCTGGAAGAGCCTGGCAGAGCCTTCCTTTTAAAAAGAGACATCTAGCTGGGCATGGTGGTGTACAGGCGGATCTCTGTGAGTTCAAGGCCAGCCTGGTCTACATAGTAAGATCCAGACAGCTGGGGCTACAGGGAGACCCTGTCTCAAAAAGACAAAAAAAAGAAAGAGACATCTAGGAGGACATGGTGGCTCACACTTGTAATATCAGTATGCAGAAGGCTGAGGCAGGAGGACTTCCATGAGTCTGATTCCAGCTTAGCCTATAGAGGAATACCTTGTCTTGAAAAAGAAAAAGTCTTCTACAATGCTTAAATTTCAGGCAACATCCAAACCCCTCACTGGTCCCAGAACCACAGTCCTCCAGGGTTCCCCACACCTCTCTTCCATCTAGGGCCAATGCCAGACATATCTCTACTTGGGCTAGTCTATTTTCTACAGCCTGGAAACATACAGTCCTTGTAGTGCCTGCTGGCCTCCTTGGCCCCTGCCTATACTTCAAGTTCCCCTTCAGCCCCAATTCAAGCTCCAGTCCCTCTTCCAATCCTTCTTCCATTTCTTCTGTCTCCATTCTCTTACTGTTGGTGACAACAAGACAGCCACTCACCAGGAAACTAAAGAGGCACAGGTGGAGAGAGGGGACAGGAAAGGACAAGACAGATCCGAGCACACGGGTGAAGAGGTCCAGCAGGCAGCCACCAATTTCTGACATTTCTGTCTCCTAAAAGAAGCCTGGCATAAAATGATTAGAGCAGGCCTTAAAGGATGCCATATGGACGGCAATTAGAGCCATGAAGCATGGATGTGAGAATTTCAGAAGGTATATGGCACACAGTGAGCAGAAAGCCTACTTCTGTGCCTGTCACTCAAAAGATCAGTCTCCTAAGTGTCCCGCTCCCCAAATAAAACAGAAAGCTAGATGGATGCACTCTGCCTGCCCGCACCACAGTTTACCCAGTCAAGTACACAGTCAGGCACCTCAACCCTTTCTGAACTCCTCCTGCCCTCTGAAGAATGAGGCGGGCAGCAAACACCCTGTGCCCGTTTTGCAAATGAAGGCACTAATGCTGAGCCTAGGGGAAGAAGTTGAGGCTCTTTGAGAAATTGGATGTTATAACCAAATTGCCAAGAAAAATACAAAGGAATGACCAAACTCAACTCTGATACAAGACACGAGAGACACAAGCCACTCAGTAAACCGCAGCTCTCATCTCTCACTGCAAACGGCTTGAACAAAGGTGTTCACACTTCTTCCCTACAGATCCACGTGTGAACAAGAAAGGTTACTGGATTCCAGAGTTCCTCATGACCAGAAATCTAAAGGGAAAGCCTGGTCAGCTCAAAGGAGAAACCACCCCAGACAAGAAATCAGAGCCAGGCACCTGATGTCTGTCACCTCCTGCCCTGTGACTTCTTCCTGGCACCTGGCACAAGGGCTCTAGAACTCAACTTAAGGAAGCTGCTAAGACACCATTCCCATGACACCAGGGTTGCCACAAATCAGTGAGATGTGAAACTAAGACACAGCATGCTGAACAGTAGCACATCATCAGTCCTAGGACAGGAGCCCCTGTTTCCCACAACCCAACTCTGTGTTTCTCCATACTCCAGACCTGAACATTGGGGATTATAAATGTCCAGGACCCAACTGAGTCCCTCAGGTTGGCCTGGTTGATACACATGCCCAGGAAATATGAGGCAGGCATCCTTCCCACAGCCTTCCAGTTCTAAGCCCATATCATGGGCTGCCAGTTACCTTTTACCTGCAGCACCTCCATCTCCACTGGGGAAGGCATTCTGAAACAGAGACCCACACAAGCTATCCACCAAGAATGTCATGTGTGGGTGATGGATCCCCATGCAAAGTAGGAAGGTGGTAACAAAGGAGCCTCCAATTGCCACCCTGGGTCCTGAGAAAGCCAGCTGCTTCCTCTGTTGGGCTCTACAAGGCCTCATAGTGAAGCTGACTCACTGGCAGAGAGGGGAACCTGAACCCACAGTAACTGCTGAGGATGTGGAAGAAGGCAGGATACAGCACCAGTTCTCCTGACTGTGTCCCTTGGAGATAACCCACTGCCCATTCCACCTAAGCAGCTCTGTGATGCACTGAGCTTTGCCCCATAGTAAGGGGTCCCTGGTTAAAAAAA
>NW_008352659.1:3188494-3222695 GCF_000622305.1 Nannospalax galili | reverse complement strand
TATATATATATATATAAAGGCTCCAGATCGTCTTTCTATATCAAATGTTACCTTAATTTCATTTAACATATTAAATAAAATAACTTCCTTAAAATATTTTTTTAATGATTTCATGACCTTCTTCAAAGCTCTGAAATGTGGGAAAATGGATCTAAAATTAAGAGTCCTGGGGATGAACCTGAACCATATGCTGTCCCCCCCCTCCCCAGGTCAGAAATTCCATAAAGGTCAGCCCAGAGGCCAGACCTTCCCCACCCACCAGGCACAGAAAGAGGGGAACTTAATTAATGGCAACTCATCTACTAGCTTATCTAGTACAGAGATTAAAGCCAGGGCTGATGCACACATAGCTCCATAAGGACATCTAGGCTCCCCTCTAATGTCTATGCTTCCTCAGAAAGACTTCTGAAAACAGATCTTTCATAAACTTCTCCAAAAATAAATAGATAGATGCAATTATAAAGGAAAAATGACTGATGAAACTTCATCCATCCTTATCCTCAGAGCTGCATCTGACAGCCCTTCTGAGCAACTTCAAAGAGCTAATCCAAGGAAACTTCGGGCTTTGCCTAGAAAATCCAATAAACCACATTTGTGGGGATGGAATGCAGGTTTGAGGGACAGAGTGCAAAAGCCAGAAGCCCACAAGGAGATAACAGGGCCACCCATGAAATGATCTGTTACGGCAGTTTAGCCTCTCTGTATGTCAGTTTCCTCCAGCTAGAGAAAGTGAGGTTGTAAGATGACAGCAGCTACCAGAACACCTTATAAAATCACTCCCTTAATAAGTGAGGCTTTTAACAGCCACATAAACGGGTCTCCTCAGCCTCTGGCCCACAAGTTGCTAAGGGCGGGTTTTCAGTTCTCTGGGTTCACCTTCCTTTTACCCACGTGTCTTTATTGTTTTTATGGTGTGTATTGATTTAGAACAAGGGCAAGACCTGGACAAGACACACTTGCTGTTTCCTGGATCTGAATGTATTCAATAAAACAATAGACAATAATTCAAAACTCCTGGCACTCAGTCCTTTCTGAGCTTTTTAACCACTGCAACCCACAGTTTTCTCTCTGGCAAAGCAGGAATAATAGATAATTCACACGCTGTTAACAGCGATTAAAGATGATAAGATAGAGTTCCGGCCACAAGAGGCACAATAAATGCTAGACATCCTCCTTCCTCAGTCCTGTGCCTCTTTCTCATCTAAGAGGTTGGCTTCCACACTCCCAGGCTCCTCCAGGGCAAGCCTACCACCAGCACCAGTCACCAACTCCCAGCGGTACGCCTCCCCCTCCACACACTTACAAAGCAGTCACTTCCAAGAGCAAGAACACACGGGTTCCAAAGGGCACCACTGAAAGGAAGCAGCCACCAGCGTTCCTCCACCAAGATCTCAGTGCCCTGAGAGGGAACTGAGCCCCAGCAACCACTACTAGGATTTTCCCATGGTGCAATGCAACTTCCTCAACTTTTCCGGGCCCACAATTTCCAAAGAAACCTAGAGAAGGCATTGTGCATAATCCACAGCAAGTCTGGTCCAGCCAAGAGACTGAGCTCTACGGGCAGAGAGAAGGGAACTGACACAGTCACAAAGCGAAAAGACAGGAGTGGTCTAGATACGCAGCGGCAGGGACCAAAACATAAGAGGTTCTGCTCCTGGCCTAGGTCCCCCTCTTGCTGCTTGCACCGGCTGGTTGAAAGCTAGCACTGGCTACCTAACGAAGAGCAGACAGGGCAGTGAAGAGCCTTAGGAAGGGGGCTGATCGACATCCCTCGGAGGTGTCCCTCAACCTCCACCCCGCAACCGGACCTGGTGGCCTCCGGGGGACCCTGCGGCTGTGGGGACCCGGAGAGGGTAGGCAAGGCTTTCGGTGGGTGGTCATTGTTCCCAGCAACCGGCGAGGCAGGCGGTGCGGATTCGGGGTCCAGGCACCGCCCCCTCCCTGGATGGGCTAAGGAGGGAAGGGCCACCCGCGGCCATCTCCAGGTAGAGCAATGGCCCCCACGGGATCCCCGCCCCCCACCTCGGTGAGCTGCAGAGAAGAAGGGTGCCGAGCGGCCGGAGAAGCAGCGCAGGGGTCTGCACTCACCCGCACCCTCGGCGGGCTGCGGCGGTCCGACGCCGTTCAGGTAGAGAATGGGCAGCAGGTGAGGCTGCGTCTTCTCCAGCGCGGCGCGCAGGTCCTGGAAGTGGTCCTGCTCCTTGGCCAAGAGCAGCTTCAGCAGCAGCTCCGCCTTGGCGCCTCCCGCCTCCTCGTCCAGCTGCCGCCGCTCGCCGGGGCTGAGCGCGCCCGCGGCCTCGAGCAGCCCGAGCACCGCCTCCACCTCGGTCATGGCCTGGGCCAGGCTCTGCTGACACTGGGCGAGCAGCTCCCGGCGCTGCGGCTCCATGCTGGCGGGCCGCCCCGCCCCGCCGGACTGCGCCCGGGCTCCCCCAGGCCGGCGGGCAGAGCTGGGCTGCAGCCTAGCGCGCCGGGAGCCGCGAGGCGGCGGGGCCCATTGGCCGGGACCAGAGCTTGAGCCCGGGCCGGCGGGGCGGCGCTCAGCGGCCGCCTCCCGGACTCCGGAGCGCAGCCATGTTGGCTGCGGTGGCGGCGGGACTGGAAGAGGAGGAGGAGGAGGAGACGGAGGAGGAGAAGGAGGAGGCGGAGGTGGGGACGGCGGCCGGGGCGCGCCCCGAGGCTCGGCTCCAGCCCGGCATGCCCCCTCCGGCTCCGCCTCCGTGCGCGCCGCCCGGCCGCACGCTGCGACCGCCGGGGGGAGAGTCGCCTGGCACCCTACGTCTCGGACCCCGCTCCCCGGAGCCCGGCGGCCGCCGCCCGCTCTGCCAAGGCCCGCGCTGCCGCGTCCCGCCCCTCCAGGCCTCTCTCCTCTCCGACCCGCCTTCCGGGAGGAGGCGACCAGCGTTTGAAACTGTGGGCGGAAGGGAAGGGTCCCCCCCTCCCCCCACTGACCGACCCTTCCTGGTCCAGGGATGCAGGCCCCCACCCTCCCGGTCCCGGGATGCAGGCCTGGGTCCCCCTCTCCTCCCCCAGAGTGGAGTTAGGCCAACCCCCAAGCTATTTGGAGACCCTCCTGCTTCACATCCTGCCCGTAACCTGGGTCTCTTGAGAACTCCAAAGTAACCCCCCGCCATCCTGACACAATGGAAACCCCCTAAACTTAAGACCTCTCCAATTTAAGACCGCTCCAGAATCTGTCCCCATTCCAAGAATTTCTTGGAAAGAAAAATCTCCCAATAAAATCCCCTAACCTGGGGCTCAGTTAATTGGATCGTTCCCCTTACCTGCATCTGAACCCAGTGCATCCCCAGAGTTCTAAAGACAGTTGAATGCTCACAAGAGCAGGGGTGTGGGTAAAGATCATCTCACAGTGAAGGTTTGCTGTGGGCCGTTTGCACTTTCTACTAAGAAAAGTGCTCTGCCGCCTTGTGTCATCCCTAGATTGCAGCAAATCAGTTACCTTGCTTCCTCTAATGACTTCAGGGTGGGGGTATTAACTAAGTTTCAAATCCAAAAACATCTTCCACCTTCTTTGACAACCCTCTTAGCACACAGCTACTTACGGCTAACTGGAGGACAAGGTCCTTCAAAGCCAGGACCCGCTGCTCTCAGCAACCCCAGTACTCCTGGTATGGAGTGGAATCCCAGGGATCCGACTCAGATATCTGCATTGCAACTACTGAAACTCACTGATAAAGATCTGCTGGGAACTCTGGTGCTGTCACCCCAAAAGCAAAATCTTCTTAAATATTCTATCTACTTCTTTCATAGAAGACACACTTACTTAATGGAAACAAACTCTCTGTATACTGGTTGGACCCAGGATTTGTGCTGCAACTTTCCACATCCTTCAAAATGATTGCTCAAGATACAAGTGACCCGATTAATTTTGTGCATCTGTTTTCTTATCACATCACAGTAGGGGAGAGCAATAGATCAGGGGTTCTCAGCTGTGGCTTCCTGAGTTCAACAGGGTTGTTGAAGCCACTGAAATGTTTGTGTGAACATGTTTTCTGGGTTGGGCTTAACAGCTTTATCAAATTCTTTTTTGATTTATTTTTATTTTATGTGTATGAGCATTGCATGTATGTAAGTGCACCTGTATTGTGCAGTGCCCATGGAGGACAGAAGAGGGTGCTGAATCTCCTGGAATTGAAGTTACAGATGGTTGTTAGCCACCACATGGGTCCTGGAATTCAAACCTGGGTCTTCTACAAGGACAATCAGTGCTATTAACCACTGAGCCACCCTCTTGCTTCAAATAGCCTGGGCTTCTATGACCAAACAAGGTATCTCAGTTTCATTCTGTTGCTGAGACAAACACCATGACCAAAAGCAATTTAGTTGCTTCTGAAAGGGTTTGTTTCATCTTGTACTTCTAGGTCACAGTCCACCAGTGATGGAAGTCAGGGTCAGAACTCACTCACAGACAAGGAAATAGAACAGGAATCATGAAAGAATGTAGCTTCTTGGCTTGCTCTCTGGCTCACCCAGGCTTGTGCTCAACTAGCTTCTTTATACGGCCCAGGACCACCTGCCTAGGGAATGGTATCACCTACAGTGGGCTGGACCCTAGTACATCAATTAACAACCAAGACAATCCCTCACAGACATCCACAGACCAACCTCATAAAGGCAATTACTAATTGTGAATTTTTTTCAAAGATTTCAAAGGCTGTGTGTCAAGTTAACAGTGCTAACTAGGACATAAGGTTTTAAGGGAATAGAAGATGGCTACTATAAGATGTCACAAGCTTCTTGGTTCTTTCTTCCCCTGTCCCTCGGACACCTTCCTTAATGCTGCCCACTACTTCCCTGACAACAACCACAGATCCTAAATCATCTGTGAGGTACCCACCTCTGTTCTTATTGGGACTAATAGACCGGGGGCGGGGGGTAGAAGTAGGGAGAGGGGAGGAAAAGTGAAAATGGAACATTAATTTGGTTTATGGTTAGAACTAACTATTAAGTCCCAAGTCCAAAGCGTGACTGAGACAGGAGGGGAACCCTCAAGGAATGTTGGAGAGAATGGGTGTTTGTTCTTGAACGGCTTTCTAAGAATCAATGAGGAAGTACAGTTAGTAAGAACATTTTCTCCTAGGGCTTGGGCAGTAGTGAACACTACTTTTATCAAATCCTGTATTAGGTGCTCTTGAGGTTTATGCAAAACATAAATTCTAAATGAGATAGTAAACATATTTGAGTTTAGGATTCCTTTAACCAATCACCTTGGTATGAACTTCCATTTCTGTAGCTTTTTCTCTCCATAGAAATGGAGTATTTGCAGGCACAATTGAGTTAAAATGAGGTCATACTATATTAAAATGGGCTCTAATCCAATAACTGATATGCTTATAAGAAGGGGGGGCTAGAAAGATGGCTCAACAGTTAAGAACACTGGCTCTTCTTCCAGAAGGCCCAGGTTCGATTCCCAGCACTCATATAGCAGCTAACAACTGTCCATAACTCCAGTTCCAGGGGATCTGACACCTTCTTCTGACCTCCGTGGGCATTGCATGACATGGGTGCACTTACACACATGCAGGCAATACACTCATACATATAAAATAAAAATAATAAAATATTTTAAAAAGAAAGAGGGGGTGTTGGTGAGGTGGCTCAGTGGGCAAAGGCACTTGCTGCCAAACCTGATGACCTGAGTTTGATCCCTGGTACTCACATGATGGAAGGAGAAAACCAATTCTTGAAAATTACTCTCTATCCTCTACGCATGCACTGTGGCACACAAATGCCACAACACACATACATACAGAGAAAGAGTGCACGCGAGAGAGAAAATCTGTCTCTACTTCTCTCGCACACAAATAAATAAAAAATTTTAAGAGGAGGGAAATTGGGATTGGGAGGGTCCAATTTCAGAAGGTAAAAACACTTACTGCACAAGCCTGACAACCTGAGTTCAGATCCCCAGAACCCATGTAAAAATCCAGACCCAGTGGCACATGTCTACAATCTCAAGACCATTCCTATGGGAGACAGAGGTAGAAGAATCCCCCAGAAGCTCAGTGAACAGCTAACCTGGCGTATACAATGCAGCAACAAACAAGGTGAAATTTGGAGGTTGTCCTCTGACCACACATACACTGTGGCATGCCTGTACCCTCACACATAAACACAGTACACTTACATACCACACACAAAAAGGGAAATTGGGACTCAGACATCCACGGGGCAGATAACATATGAGTGGGGAGCAGAGACTGGAGTAACACATGTACAAGTTGGGGAAAGATTGCTGTGGCAATCACAAGGCAGTCAGGATCAAGGGCTGACAACACATTCTCCCTCGTGGCCTCCAGAAGGAACCAACTTGCCAACTCCTTGTTGTGGATTTATGGCCTCAAGAACTGTGAAGCAGTAAGTTCTTATTGTTCAAAACCCCTAGTTTCTGTCCACTCTTTATTGGAGCTCTAGAAAATGTATACATGCTCATCACAATAGAGAGTATGAAGCCTAAGAATTTCTCTCTAGATGTACCCACCTTTACTCCCTTCTATTCTTAAAAGATTTAGGTTCCTTGGAGCTGGAGATATGGCTTAGCTACTGCTCTTGCAAAGGACCCAGGTTTGGTTCCTGGCACCAACGTGACAGCTAACAACCATCTGTAACTCCAGTTCCAGGGGATCTGATGCCTTCTTCTGGCCTCTGTGAGCATTGCATGCATATGGTGCACTTCCATGCAGGAAAAATACTTATACACATAAAATAAGCTAAACAAAAAATATTTTAAAAGAGGGTCTCTCTTTCCTGAGAGGGGCCCCTCCATGCTCTGGATACAGTACCCGCATCCTGGGAGTGCACACTGTCCACTTCTGCTCTGCCAGGCTCCTCCCTCCTCACCCCCATTCTCAGAGTCCTTCTTTGGCCTTGTTTCTCTCAGGAAAGAATGGTTGCCTGATCTTGGAACCTGTGTAGCAGCACTCCACAGCAAGCACTTTGAAATCTGGCTTCTGATCACAACTCCCCACAGGAAACTATTCTCTGGACTGGAGAGATGGCTCAGTGGTTAAGCATGCTTCTTGCTCTGCCAGAGGATCAGAGTTCAGTTCCTGGTTTCCTCATGGGGCATCTCACAACTACCAATAACTACAGTTTCAGGGGCTCTGACGCCCTCTTCTGGCCTCCACAGGCACCTGCATACATGTGGCATACACTCACACAGACACACACACATCCATAAATAAAAATTCAAAACAAAAACTGTTCTCTCCTACTAAACTGAAGCCACCTCAGAGATCTTTCTTTGCCACCTCATCCAGCATCACCCCCAGGAGCCATCCTTTCTGACGCCATTTTCCTGTTCTTCCTCTTACTACACACTCCCCCATCCTGTACTGCCTATAGCCCCATGTTCCTTCCCTCCTACAGGGAAAGCATTTTGGAGCTACACACAATACTCACTGGCTGTGCATCCCCAGGCTGGTTACTTACCTTTTTTAAGCCTCCATTTTTATATCTGTAACTTGGGAGTACACATCACCTTTTAGTAGAACTGTTAGGAAAACTGAGCAACAGAACTTAACAAAGCCTTTGACAATGCCCAGTGGCAGGCGTAGAAACTCCTTAATACAGCACTCATACAGGCAACTTCTGCTGGTCAGAGTACCTGACTGAAATGCTGGTTTTGTAGTGTATTAGTTGGGTATTGGGGTTTTGTTTCTTATTTTTTTGTTTTTGGGTTTTTTTGTTTGTTTTTTTTTGTTTTGTTTTTTGTTTGTTTGTTTGTTTTGGTCTTTTTGAGACAAGGTCTCCCTGTAGCCACAGGTAGCCTGGAACACACTATGTAGACCAGGTTGGCCTTGAACTCAGAGATCCACCTGCCCCTGCCTCGCAAGTGCTGGAGTTAAAGGCGCGTGCCACCATGCACCACTACGCCCAGCTTGGGTATTGTTTTTTAAACCTCTGTTTCCTCAAGTGCAAAATAGAAATGATGATGATAGCATCAGACTGGGGCTCAATCGAAGGTAGGCAATGTTCTGGCCTCCTCCGAGAGAAAGATCGCCCAGCAGCGTGTAGCAACAGGTTTTGCACAGATGTTTTCAGTTTCCTGAATGAATGCTTGCAGAGTCTGGCTGAAAGATTTCCATTTAGCTTGTGTTCCGACAGCAAGCTCTGAGAGGCCCCTTCCACCTTGTTCTCCCTCCATCCCCCTACCACTGTCCCTTTAACTATGTAACTAAATGTATTTTACAGGTTCCAGGAACTTAAAGGAGTATGATATGTGACATATGCTATGTGCTTAATGGATTTTTTAAAAGTTTTTTTATGTATTTGAGTGTATTTCCTGCATATATGTAAGTGCACCCTTGTCATGCAGTGTCTACAGAAGTCAGAAGAGAAGGTCGGATCTCCTGGAACTGGAGTTAGGTACAGTTGTTAGCCACCATGTAGGTCCTGGGAATTAATCCTGGGTCCTCTGCAAGAGCAGTCAGTGCTCTTAACCACTTAGCCATCTCTCCAGCCCCTTAATATATTGGTTTTTTTGTTTTGTTTTGTTTTTGGTCTTTTTGAGACAGGGTCTCCCTGTAGCCCCAGCTGACCTGGAACTCACAGAGATCCACCTGCCTCTCCCTCCCAAGTGCTGGGATTAAAGGGTGGATTGTTTAAAAAATTAATCAGTGAATGTAAATAAATGTAAATATGAATGAAATAAAGAATTTTGTAGTGAGGGCCTCTTTTAGTGGACAAACGATGTAGCTCAGTGTGTGCTTTGTATAGGAGAGCCCTGAGGTTTGATCTCTAGCATCATAAAGAAATAACAACAATAAAAATAAATGATTAATTAAACCCAAAAACATCAGCTTCAAAACCAGAATTCAGGAAAGGAAACCACCATAAAGAGAAGCATCAGAGACAACATGAGGGAGAGTCACAAACTCTCTCTCTCAGGCCCCAGGAAGTGGTGGCAGATTGGAACTTGACACAATACCAAGAATTCTGCCTGCTGCCGAACACTGGGGTACTAGGCACCAGTAGCACTCCTCGCCTGCCTAGCCACGCAGAGAAATTTAGGTTACGGGATCCTGCTAAAGATTCCCTTCTCAAAAAGGCAGCCCAGATCTAAGCATCAGGCAAGTGTAGCCCTGAGCAGTCTCTTCAAGTTCTCTACAGGCACGGGCTTGCCTGGGAATGTTAACCCTTTGATTGAGAGCTTTGATTCAGAGCCAGTCTTTGTATTTCAACTTAGATGTTACTCTGCTTATGGAAAGAATCACCAGCCTGTTTGCAAAAGGCTTCAGATGCTCATTTTAACTTTAAATTTTTTTATTTATTTATTTTTATTTTATGTGTATGCGTGTTTTGCCTGCATGGCTGTAAGTGTACCGCATGTCAGAAGAGGGCATCAGATCCCCTAGAACTGGAGGCACTAACAGTTGTTAGCCACCATGTGGGTGCTGGAAACTGAACCCTGGTCCTCTGCAAGAGCAGCAAGTGGTCTTCTCGCTGAAGAAGCCATCTCTCCAGCCCTTCAACTTTATTTTTTTTTTAAAGATTTATTTGTGTGTGCATGGATGCCAGTGGAAGCCAGAAGAAGACATCAGATCCTGGAGCTGGAGTTACAGGTGGTTGTGAGCGGCCTGATGTGGGTGCCGGGAATCAAACTTGGGTCCTCTAGAAGATCAGCAAGAACTCTTATTTGCTGAGCCATCTCTCCAGCCCCTCATTTCAACTTTTTTATCTTCTCTTTATTGCTGTTTGTCAACTAGTATTGTTACCATTGCCAATTTAGTTCTCTTTGACCTTGTAGTAGACAGAATGCACACACACACACACACACACACACACACACACACACACCCCAAAGACACCCATGCCCTAAGTTTCTGGAACCTTTAAATAAGTTTTTTACATGACTAAAGGGCTTTTGCAGTTATGGATAAGGTTATACACTTAACTAAAACAGAGTATCCTGAACTATCCAGGAAAGAACAATCTAGTCAGACCTTAATCTTCTAAGCAGAGCATTTTCCCAGACCAAAGGCTGAGGAAGTCTTTGTAAGGCAGAGAGTTTCCTAGCATGGGAAGCACTGGACTGTCCATTCTGGCTGTTGGATGGAGGGGTCTAGGTACAATGACCAGAGACATTGGGAGGTCCCCAGCTGATAGCAATCAAGAAAAAGGAGTCTCAGTTCTACCTGGGCAGGGAAGTGGGCTCTGCCAATAACCCAAATGGGCTTGGAAGTGTTGGTCCCAGATCTCAGCTGGCCACCATCCTCCTTACTTCCTGCTCTGAGATAGACCTTGAACAGAGAGACCTGCCAAGCCAACCAGGGCCTCTGGCATGCAGCAGTGAAATGCTGAGTGGGTGGGTACTGAGCAGAGCTGCGTGTATGGGAATTTTGGTATGGCATCAGACAGAAAACACTTAACACCCCCAGTAACTATAAGCTCTGCAGGGGCAGGAGGGGCATGGACTTGCTTGTTGCAATGTTACTGTCTTCTGGACATAGTATGGCAGGTGCCCTTTCTGAACTCTGAGCAGCTGTGAGTAGTAAGTACCCTCATGAGAGCTGTACAAGATTGGGCCCTTAAAGTTCTGTCATGGCGTTCCCCAATGCCCTGCCTCCCTTTGAAGATGTATGGTCAGTTAACAATCACTAACAGGAGGGGTTTCTCAGGCCCCACCCCCTGTGGATTTATTAGCAGTTAAAGGTTACTATAGAGCTCACAAGCCCCCCCCATGATAAGTAGTTAAGGCAGCTATGGGGGAGGAGCTCACAAGGCCCCACCCTTCCCTGAGGATTTATAAGTTGCTGGGAGATTTTCTTCAGTAGTATAGTCACATAGGCTTTACATGCCATGTAAGTAACCCCTCATCCATGCTCCTGTAAGTAACTCCTGTAAGTCTGGTTAGTTTACCAAGCTACACATTGGTGGACTCTTTTGTTCGTTTTACTTTTATGTGATGTATATGAGTGTTTTGCCTGCATGAATGAAAGTGCACTATCATGGATGTAAGTGCACCATGTGTGTGCAGTGCCGGTGGAGGCCAGAAGAGGGTTTTGGATCCCTTGGAACTGGAGTTACATATGGTTGTTAGCCACCATGTGGGTGCTGGGAACCAAACTTGGGTCCTCTGCAAGAGCATCCAGTGCTCTTAACTTCTGAGCCATCTCTCCAGCCCCTCTGAAATTGTATGGTTGCTTCTGTCTCTGGTGCCCTATCTGGGGCCAGTAGTCATTTGTTCCCTCTCTTCAGAAAAACTTCTCATAGCAGTTACTGTACCCTATGGACCTGGCACTTGACAACAGCCCAGTGTGCGAACCAATGGCAGCTGCCCTTTCACCAGGCCTTGCTTTGGGTTTATTTGTGGCAGAATCTAGCATTCTACCAGTAACTGATGTGGAAGCTTTCAAGTAAGGACTGCTCCACACGGAATGCTCAGTGCGGGTCAGGTGAGATTAGACCCAGGGGCTTCCGATCCAGGTTTTATGTTCTGATGGGTAAGTGACAGCTGTCCTAGAAAACAGCTGCTCTGGAGGTAAGCAGGCCGCCTGTAAGAGTGTGTGTGCAAGAGGGAAAGGCAGGGGTGCTGTGGGTGTCAGACAGAGCCTGTGGATGAGTGCATACCTCGGGACTGTGTGTGGATATGTGGATGAGTGTGAGTGGAGAAGTCATCCTTCTAGGGCCCATTCCCCAGCCCACATGGGAATTTACAGTTCTCTCCAACATCTGAGCCCTGGCATTTTAGAGGATTTCCGTGCAGAGTTCCTTAAAAGAATGAGCTCTGAAAATGGAATTCTATTTATGAAATTGTCATATTTGCCACTTTTCAGGAATATTATGACTATGAAATGAGTGAGGCCTGTTCAGGAAAAACAAAACAAAACAAAACAAAAACCATTACCTTAAATTTGGCTCTTGATAGCTTCTTTTTTTAAAAAAAAAAAAAGGAACGCTTCACAAATTTGTGTGTCATCCTTGCGCAGAGGCCATGCTAATCTTCTCTGTATTGTTCCAATTTTAGTATATGTGCTGCCTAAGCAAGCACTCTTGATAGCTTCTTAAACCTTGAAGACATTTTCCTACCTCCATGCTTTGTTTGAAGTCCAAGAATGGCCCAAAGGCAAATGCCTTTGGTTAAAAACAGGGACTGTGGGAGAGGCCCATTTCTAGTTATGAATCCTCCCCTGAGGACAGAGACAAAGGAAAATTCTAGGATCAGAAATTAGCATTTGACAATCTTGGATTAAACCTCAGAAAGGAGTACCTAATGGTTAATAACTCCATAAATAATTAATTATTGATTGAATACCTGTCCTGTGCCAGATAGTAGACTAGCTCCAGGCTATCCACCTCACTTCGGCAAAGGTAGAACTGAGAAGCAGCTTGCAAACCCCAAGCCAATGACTGCTCCTCCCCCAAATTCACTGTTCTTTCCTCGGCATCAGGTTTCATCCCTCCACACACAACTTTCCGGCAAGTCTCCATCCAGTTTTATACCCCAGCTCCCCACCCTTGGCTATCCCTCCTTCCGGTTAAACACTCACCGAGTATCTTCTACAGAATCCAGTTTGAAGTCATCCTTAGAAAGGGACTGGTTTTCTGCGATAGCATCTTCCTGGGTATTTCTGCCAAAGGACTGAAGGTTTAACAGTGAACTCAACTCAGTAGTCTTCTTCACAAAGCAGGCTAGGTGGACCAGCCTAGCCTCCTACCCATGCTTCTTGCATTGCAAGAATCACCTCATCAGAGCTGTGTCCTCTTTCCTCACCTCCTCTAGAATCTTCACTGGCTCCCAGCTGCCATCAGTTCAAAGTGCAGGCTCCTTCCACATCCAAAGCTTTCTCTCCTGTTTTTGCTTCCATGCTCCATCAACTAGCCGGCTCTTCCTCCACCAGTCCAATGCGCCTTCTACCCTTGTTGCCTATTTCTCTGCCACCTCTTTGCCCAAGCAAACTAACTCCTCTCATTCTTAGGGCCAGAAAACTGCCCTACTTCCCCTCCAAGAAGTAGTGTGCTTCCATTTTCAACCACCTCCCCTTCTTTACTCCCAGTAGCTATCTTACTAGGTTCACGAGTTTTCCCTGGATTATTATTGCCTGACAAACACACCGAGGTCAGGGACCCTGTGCTGTTATTTCCCTTGGCGCTCTCGTGCTACCTATCACAGTAGACGCCCGGGGTAGATGCTTCAGAAATACTGATGATTAAAAGAACCAAAGTGAAGGGCCATGAGCAAGGGACCTAGCACCCGTTGAAACTGAAAGGCCATTTCCATAGAAGCCTGCCTAGCCCCTGGCTCCCTCTGATGGTCCCCTGTGGTAATGACTTTTGCAATATGAGCATTCTCTGAATAGATGACTTGTACATAACCATGCAACCAAAAAGTTAATCTGATCTTAGCTTGTTTATAGTGTAGCTCATTGAACTCTGTGTTCCTCTTGTAATGCAGGCATATGGCCTTCATCCCTCATGACCCTTGCTTGCCAGTGACCCAGAATAATATATGAATATTTGTGTGTATATTTACTTATCAAGAGCTGCAAACAGTGCTTATCTCATTGAAAGCAATGAGAAAAATTGATAACATGTTTGTAGTTTTGTGTGGGGTGTGTGTGTCCATGCTATCCTAAATCAGCAGGGGTCAGAGGGACATAATCTTCTAATAAGACACTTCTGTTTTTACATCTCCATTTCATGCTGGATATACCATTTCAATAGAAGAGTGCTAGCCCATGTACAAGAACACAGTTCCGAGAGAATTCTGAAGTTCTAGATTCTCAGCAATTTGGGTCCATTTTTGGCTTAAGGTGATGCTAAGAGTAGGGCTATTTTTATTTAAGCATAGCTGTAATGTGCTGTTTCATAGTAAATACTACAATCTAGCTGGCACCCAACATATTCGATGTTTAATGAGTGCACTCTGGATACCACAAACAATTGTTAGTACATGGGCCTATACCTTTAGGCCTGATCCCACAACCTGAATCAGCCCATGCCTCCCTGCAGCTCTGTCTGTAGGATAGAGAATTAAGAAGCAGTCTGCGCAGTAACTTAACAGCCAATTTGTGGTATCCCTGGCTTGGCCAATGCTCCTTGTCACAGATGCTGTGCTGAACTAAATCTTGTGACGTGAAACTTAATACCACCCCTAAAAGGTTATAAAAAGTAAGAGCTGGGGCTGGAGATATGGCTCAGTGGTCAAGAACACTGACTGTCCTTGCAAAAGACCTGGGTTTGAATCCCAGCACCCACATGGCAGCTAACAACTGTCCATAATTCCAGTTCCAGGGGATCTGACAGCCTCTTCTGTCCTCCAACGGTATTGCATGACACGGGTACACTTACCTACATGCAGGCAATACACGCACACATGTATACTAAAAATAATAAATAAACTTTTTTTTTTTAAAAAAAAAAAAGAGCTTTCATTGGTTCTGGTCATTGGTCTAAGACTCCACAGGGGGATTTGGTCATAGATGAAAGCTGCTCTCTGAAGAGGCTCCTTGGGCCTCCACACTCCTCTACCATTCACTATCTTCTCCCCACCCCCTCACTCTCTCTCTCATTGAAGTGCCTTTCTGGCTTTACAGGGAAGTCTCTCCTCTCCTTTAAGGCCCCTCATGTTCAGATCTCCATCTATTGTATTATTATGTCTAATGCTTTCCCTCTCACGTTAAGACCTGTTATGGCCTTGAGGCCCTCTCATTGTAATAAACCTAATTGGAGAGAACTGTGTCCACTTCCTTTGCTGACTGCAGCTTTATCATCTTAAATACTAACATGCCAGTCTCTGTCCCCAGCCTGTAGCCTCATGCACGACATGGACTTTGAACTATTTGTTGAAAGGATGATTTAAGGGAAGGAGAAGAGATTATCTGTGCTGGTTGCTCAGAAGTGCTGGCAAGAACTCCAAGAAGGTCATTTCCATTTCTCTAGTGTAGACCAGGGACTCAGGTCTGAGAGCCAGTGGCTCTAGGGAAAACACAGCTCTGGCCACAAGCAAGTCAGAACAGTGTTCCTTTCCTGAGTTCCAAGACCATGCCAGGCCCTGTTCTGACACTTTCCTTGCAGACCTTAATGACTCTTCCACAGGTAGGAAGTAGCATGGCAGGACCCACTACACAGATGAGGGGACTGAGGTTTGGCTTCTGGACCCTTCCCAGCCTTCTGATAGAGTGTGCCTCCCATCCCACAGGAGCAGTAATCTCTCCTGCAGATTGAAGTCCAGAGGAGCTTTTGAAAAACCATCAGAACTACCCAGCTTTCAAAAGAATGAAATCCAGTACCTGAGGAACAAGCTAGAAATCAACAGCAGTCCTATCTGGTGGATGGAGACATATGCAAATCAGAGGCAAATGGACATGTGGGTCCAGTCAGGCTGTCAGAGATGAGAAAGTGTGCCAGAGCCAGAAGCAGTTTGAAGAAGAAACTGTGCAGCTTAGAAACTCTGGCTGGGGTAAATCAGAACCCACTTGGGTCCCAGCCCTTCATCCTCTCACTTGTCCCTCCACCACATGGCAGTGACAAACTATTCCTGTACCAGACTGAGGCTCAGAGAGACAAGTCAGCCTGCTCAGGATGGAGAAGCTAAGAAGTGACAGGATCACCCTCCTCAGGAAGTCCCCCCACCTCAGGGGCTGCCAAGGCCACCCCTCTAAGTAGGCCTCCTTTATGAAGAAGCAACAGCTGGAAAGCAGCTGCCAGCTGAACATGGCCATGAGTTTCCAGCCCTATGCAGCTCTAGCAGGGTGTTCCCCAGAGGGAAGGGAAACAGTCACACAAGGTGATCCTGCAGCAGCAACCCCAGAGTAGCACAGAGGGGGCTGCCTGTGTGCAGGGCCATGAAGTCCTCCGAATGATTAAATAGACACTAAGTGACAATGACTATCCATGGAGAGATGGCTCAGCAGTTAAGAGCACTGGCTGTCCCTGTAGAGACCTGGGATCAGTGCCCAGCACCCACATGGCAGCTGACAACCATCTGTAATGTCCTCTTCTGGCCTCTGTGGGCACTGCACTCCTGTGACCTGTCCTCATACATGTAGGCAAAACACTCATACAGATAAAATAAAAAAACATCAAAACAATTTTAAATGACCAAGACTTGATCAACACCTACTAGCTTCCTAGATTTTTGCCTCCACTTGCAACTGAAAACCAACTGGAAAGAGCCCAGTCGACTCCTCTAAGCAACTACATATGATGCTCTGGGTCTATGAGTCAGTTAACCCACCTCCATCTTTCCCCTGATTAGAAGCAGGGCATGCTTGAGCCACCCTTAGCTTTCCCACTCCTTTGCCTGTCCATAACCCTTTGCCCAAGCTAGTGACCATGGCCGATCTCTGCCTATAGGAGTGAGCTGGGAGTAAGTAGTCTGGGCTCCTTATCTTCTGAGTGGTCTTCTCTCATTCCCACACCTCCTAGTGGCCAAATTGCAGTTGTTCTGTGAAATAGGATAATAATTCTGAGCATACATAAGTCTTTTAGGAGGAAAATGCCTTGGATTTTGGGAGGGCCACCTGATAGTCCCCACTCCCTGGGATCCCTGGAATCTCAGTTCAGATACCCCTAACCCACTTCCTCTAGTTCTGAGCACACCTGGGGTCTGGTTCTTCCCTTTTTTTTTTTCAGGAACCATCCTGGCATCCAGGCAGGAAATGTACTCACTTATTCCAGATGGGCTTCCCCAGAGTTCCCCCCAGAAACCAGATATGGTCTGGGCTTTCCTCCCTCCTGACTGCCCAAGAAAGCAAGCTTATGAGCCTTTTTAGGAACACTGCATGATTTGACTTAGCTGTATGGTGAGACTCAAGAGAACTCAGAGCAGTTACCTACACAGGAACAAGAGACTGAACGCTATGGAAGCTTCCCAGCTAGGAAAGGTAGTTTGTGCACAGGGCGCTGCCCTCCTCTGTCACTTTTTTTCCTCTTTGGTTTCGGGGATCATGAGCCCCGCCATGCCTCTCTGAGTCTTTTATTCAGGAAGGCAGCTGGGTCTGGAAGACTCCATTCTCCTTCCCTGGAATGACTTCCACCCAAAACTGTCTAGCCTGTTCACTGCCAGACAAGAGCAACGGGGACCCCAAATCTCAGTGTTTGGCTTCCTGTGTAGCCTAGAGCCATCACAGTCTCAACATGTTTTTATACATTGACTCTCAATCCTCAGAGCAACCACCCTCTAACATGTATACCATTATTAGCCCATCTATTGAACAAATGGGGAAACTGAGTCATGGAGAAGTCAACTTATGTGTCTATCCTAGGCTGTTTCTTCATTGCTGTGACAATACTCTGACCACTACCAACTTGGGGAGGAAAGGGTTTATTCAGCTTACATCTCCCAGGTCACAGTTCATCAGGGAGCCCAAAGTAGGAACTTAGGGCAGGAACCTGGAAGCAGGAGCTGGAGCACAGGCCATGGAGGAACGCTGCTTACTGGCTTGCTCCCCTGGCCCCTGCTCAGCCTGCTTTCTTATACAACACAGGCCTACCTGCCCAGGAGTGGCACAACCCACAGTGGGCTGGGCCCTCCCACATCACTCAACAATCAAGAAAATGCCCCACAGACATGGCCATAGGCCAGTCCAATGGAGGCAATTCCCCAATTGAGGCTCCCTCAACCCAGGTGTGTCAAGTTGACACTAAAGCTATCCAGCACAGTGTCCAAGCAGAACAGGGATTAAAATCCAGGCCTAGAGAAATGGCTCAGTGTATAAGGACACTGGCTACTTTTGTAGAGGACTTGGGTTCGATTTCCAGTACCCACATGGTGGCTAACGACTATCTATAACTCCAGTTCCAGGTATCTAACACCCTCTTCTGACTTCTGCAGACATCGAACACACATGGTGCACTTACATCCATGTAGGCAAAGCATAAAGTAAAAATAAATTTCTTAAAATTAAAAAAAAATCCAGGCCCATGGTAGAGTACTTCCTTTCCTAGCATGCTCAAAGACCCTGGGACTGACCCTCAGTACTAAGGAAAAAAAAATCAAACCAAATTGAAACACAAAGCATGCAGAAACGCGCGCGCGCGCACACACACACACACACACACACACACACACAGAGAGACAGAGACAGAGAGAACTCCAAACCCCAGGTCTAGCTCTTTTCCTCCTCTCTGTACCTCCCTGTAGTGTTTCCAATAATACCCATACTGAGAGAATCTTTGTGGTGTTTCATAGTTAAGAAATACATTTATATGTGCATTGGTGGTATAGTGGTGAGCATAGCTACCTTCCAAGAAATACATTTATATTTCTGATAAATGCTTAGTTCTCACTCATCTATTCTTTGTCCATTTTTGGTCTCACACTTATTGAACACCAATAAAGATGCTGGGAGGCAGAGGTGGAGAAGGTCTGCTCTACCCTTAGGCTGAGCACTTTCCTAGGAGTAAGGAGGCTGCACTGCCATACCCATCAGTTACTGTAGGCCTTCCAGACAGTGAGACACATCTTCCTTCAGCAAAGAGATGTGTCCCTTGACTATGCATGTGGACACTGGAGGGACTTGTTAACATCCAGGTTTCTGGGCTTTGGCCCAGACTCTCCAGTCAGGCCCTCGGGATAAGCCTACGTCTAATAAGAGCACCAAGGTGAATCTTATCAGTAAGGCTTCAGTGAGTCAGGTCCTCTGAAGTCCCCTCCAGAGAAAGTCAAAGTCTTGTGACTGTGCTTGCATTTTAAGCTAGGAGAGCTTCCCCTGGCTTAGACCCAGGGCCTTCATGCCCACTGGTCCAACAAGTGTCTCCATGACCATGGCTGTGCTGGGTGGTGAGGAGTCTGTCTGCTGCAGGAAGATCAGGCTGGGACTGCAGACAGAACAAGCTTTGTGCTCTCCTCCCACCTCTATTAGGATCCAGGCCCTGAGGACAAATAGGGCCAAATGAGGCCATGTTGCTTCAGACTGCTGTTACCCCACCCACTACTGTGAAGCCAGGCTCTTTGGTATCATTGCTACTTTTTTGAGATGGGGTCTCTCTGCAGCCCCAGCTGGCCTAGAACTGGCTATGGAGACCAGGCTAGCTTTGAGCTTACAGAAATCTACCTGCCTCTGCCTCCCAAGTGCTGTATTATTATTATTATTTATTTATTTATTTATTTTGGTCTTTTTGAGGCAGGGTCTCATGTAGCCCAGGCTGGCCTCGAACTACTGATCCTGCTGCCACTACCGCCCCAGTGCTGGGATCACAGGCGTGCGTCACCCTACCTACATTCATCCCTCGTTCCTCTCTTTATTGGATTTCCCTTGGGTGCTATCCCCTCCTGCCTGCTGACATTTCAGAGACATTCAATAATTGTCAGCTGAATGAATACATTAAGGGCAGAGGGAGACAGACTTGTTAACAGCTAACAGTAATCTTAGCAGGATGGAGTAAGTGCTAAACGGTAGTGGAATGAGTCACTCAGCCAGCAGGGAAGGAAGAAGGAAAAGTCATCCAAGTCCCCCCTCCACTGTCACAACAGTGTCACTGCGTCCTCTCTTCTGTCCCTGTCTATTTAGTAGGCAGCAGAAACACTACCAGGCACAACTCCAAGGCAACTGCCTGGTGGCCACGCCTCTTCCCGCTGTAAGGGATAGAACCCTCTAGAACACCTGAAGCCCTTCATTCTCCCCTCCACAGCAGCATGACGGCAGCCTCTCTTGCCCTTATCCAACCTCTATCCTGAATCTGGGGCGGGAAGCTTGCTGTCTTTCATCATCCGGCCAATGAATGTCTATGTCATTAGAAAACACATTGTTTTAGAATTGCCTGGGGTTTTGTTTATTTGTTTTTTGTTGTTTTTTTTTTTCTTTGTTTTGGTTTTGGGTTTTTTGGGGTTTTTTGTTTTTTTTTTTGGTCTTTTTTGAGACAGGGTCTCTCTGTAGCCCCAACTGACCTAGAACTAACTATGTAGACCAGGCTGGCCTCAAACTCACAGAGATCCACCTGCCTCTGCCTCCTGAGCACTGGGATTAAAGGCATGCACCACCACACCTGGCTAAATTGCCTGGGATTTTTTAAATATTATTTTTAATTTTTTATGTGTATTGCCTACATGTATATAAGTGCACATGTGTTGTGCAATGCCTGCAGAGGTCAGAAGAGGGTGTTGGATCCCCTAGAACTGGAGTTACTGACTGTTGTTAGTCATGATGTAAATGCTTGGAACCAAACCTGGGTCCTCTGCAAGAGCAGTCAGTGCTCTTAACTGCTAAGTCATCTCTCTAGCCCCAAAGTTGCCTGGTTTTGAAATTCCTTTTATTTTTATTTAAAAATTTTATTTATTTATTTATATGTGTATATATGGGGGCAATCTTGTGCCACAGTATGTGTGTGGAGGGCACAGGGCAGCTTCTAGGAGTCAGTTCTCTCCTAGTATATTGGCCCAGGGATTAAATTTAGGTTATCAGGCTTGGTGGCAAGCACCTTTCCCCACTGAGTCATCTTGTAGGCCCCTGGTTCTGAAATTTCTATGTCTGTGCCTTTCCTTCTGTAGCTTGATTCTTCTATGCAACACGAATCTTTGGAGTTTCCCCTGCATGGTTGCCTCTGGTGACCAGCTGTATGGTCCATTTTATTGTGCAAACACAACACAATTTAGCTGTTCTCCTGTTGATGACCATTGGGTTTGCCCAGTCTTTGGTGATGACTAACCATGCCGCTCTCAGTGACCCCCAAGGCACACATCTTTAGTATATTTAAGAGCAATTCCTGGGTCATGGTGTCAGAGAGCTTCGTTTTACCAAGAAATGCCTCATTATTTTCTGAAGGGCTGTACCTGCTTCTGGGTGCTCTCATCTGGAGTTACTTTATGGTACTAGGGTGTTCTGTCTTAACAGGGCTGTAATATCAACTGGACTCCTTTACCTTCATCAGGGTGAGTTCAGAGGATGCTGAGGATAAAAACAGGGCAGCAAGGCTACAGAGAGGAGTGAACTATGTTTTGCTTTGAGTGACAGAAATCCCCAAATAGCAAAAGAGAAATAGAGTCTTACCCTCCATGAGAAGTCAGCTCTCTAGGTTCCTCAGGTGGTCCACAGTGTAGGCTCCTTTGGTCTTGTTCCACTGTCATCAGCACATGAGTTGAGCTGTTTCAGCTCCAGCCAGTGTATCTATATTCTTGCTAACAAAATGAGGTGTATTAGTTACTTTTCTGTTGCTGTGATAGAACACCATGACCAAAAGCAACTTATGGAAGAAAAGAGTTTATTTGGGCTTATAGTTCTAGAGGAATTAAGAGTCCATGGGGGGGCGGGGGGCAAGGCAGCATGTAGCAGGCACGGTGGCAGAAGCAGGAATCTGAGAGCTCACATCTTCAACTGCAGACATGAAGCAGAGGGAGCAAACAGGAAGTGGAGTGAGGCTGTGAACTCTCAAAGTCCACCCTCTGTTACATAATTCCTCCAGCAAGACCCCAC
This sequence comes from Nannospalax galili, assembly GCF_000622305.1. Lineage (NCBI taxonomy): Eukaryota > Metazoa > Chordata > Mammalia > Rodentia > Spalacidae > Nannospalax > Nannospalax galili. Next base: position 3,201,318 of record NW_008352659.1, on the reverse strand, counting down.
CTCCTCAAGATTCCATGACATCCCCAAACAGCGCCACCAACTGGGGACAAAATATTCAAATAATTTAGCCTATGGGGGACATTCTCATTCAAACCACCATGGGTGCCACAGAGCTGGGTGAGGTAGCACACACCTAAAACTCCAGCATTCAAGAGACTGCGGCAGGGGGACAGAGAGTTCAGGCTAGCTTAGGCTACAAGAGAGGTCTTGTGTCAAAGGGAAGGAAAGAGGGAATTTTTTAAAGTTTTGTCCTTTGTATACATTTTAGGAAAGGTAACATAAGGATCTTTCTTTCTTTCTCCTCCTCTTTCTGATTTTTAAATTTTTTTACCGAGAAGACAGAATCTCACTATATAGTTTATGCTGATCTCAAACTCAAGATCCCCTTGCCTTAGTCTCCCAGCTGCTGGACAGAACTTGGATGCCATACCTGGCTATGAGGCACTTCTTACACCTCAATAACCAGAATTTAATCTCACTGACCCAAGTTGTTGCAAATAATGCTGGGAGGTATGTTTATTCTTGGTGGTCAAATGCACAGCTACAAGCTGGCAGTTCTTGTTAAGGAAGAGGGGAGACAGGATGTGTTGGGGCAATGAACAATCTCTGCCATAGATAAGTTTGGCCCGGCACACTCTTCCCACCAGCAAGATTCAGATCCTACAGCTCAGAATGTTAGATAGAAGGAGCTCTGTCTAGGATATGGCTGTTGCCCTCCAACTCTCAGTAGCTGTGATCACTCCCCACTAGATATGTTGGAGATTGGATCCATTAACATTTCCTCATGGAATGGAAAAGGGCTAGGGAGCCTCACCCCTCCCTTAGGATGGGAATATATGATAGCCTAGGAAACCAGGTCCTCGTGCTCTTAACCACCGTGCCATCTCTCCAGCCCCCTTTGTGCCAATTCTTCTATGCCATTGCTTTATCTGCATCTTTATAATGTTGGTATTTTTATCACTTTACAGATGAGAAAACTTGGCTCACAGGGGTGAGGAACATCTTCCCAAAGCCCTAAAACTAGTAAGTGTGAGAACGAGAATTCTCTGGTCTGGTCAGATCTGCTCATCATTCAAAGCACAGCACAGTTTTATTTCTCCTATAACCCACAACCTACTCTGCTCCAAATTAGTTGTCTATTTCCTTTCTGCTTGCCCAGCCCTGTTTATCCCTGTTTGCAGTACTTCTCACCTTTAACAGATTGTCACTGTTGACCTATTATGTCCAGATGTGTTATGACTCCTCCCTTCCTCCTTGACCAGGTAGATATAGGTGTGATGATGGAAGGAGAGGTGTTTTGTTGCTATTTTTTTTAGGGTTGGAGAGATGACTCAGTGGTTAAGAGTGTGCACTGCTCTTGCGGAGGCCCTGAGTTCAATTTCCAGCACACATGTGAGGCAGCTCACAGCAACCTGTAATTCCAGCATCACATTCACATGTACAAACCTTCACACAAATACATATAATTAAAGCTTTTTAAAATTATTTTGATTTTAAAATAATTTGTGTATGATCGTTTTACCTGCATGTATGTAAGTGCACCCATGTCATGCAATGCCCAGGGAAGTCAGAAAAGGGGGTTGGATGCCCCCTGGAACTGGAGTTATGGATGATGGTTAACCACCATGTGGGTGCTAGGAATCCAACCCGGGTCTTCTTCAAGAGCAGTCAGTGCTTTTAACCATTGAGCCATCTCTCCAGCCCTAGAAATACACATAATTTAATTTTGTCTTTTTTTTCCCCCCGGAGCTGAGGACCGAACCCAGGGCCTTATGCTTGCTAGGCAAGCGCTCTACCACTGAGCTAAATCCCCAACCCCAAAATATACATAATTTAAAATTAAAAATAAACGGAGGGGCTAGGGGTATAGCTCAGTTCATTTATCTTCTTCCTGAGAATGCACAAGGATTCCACTTTCTCTTCATCTTCTTTTTTCTGTTTGAGACAGGGTCTTTTTCTCTAAGGCCATCCCAGGCTAGCCTTGAATTTAAGATCCTCTTGCCTCCACCTTCCAAGGGCAAAGATTATAGGCTCTCAGCAGCCATCTTTTTGTTTTGTTTTGTTTTGTTTTGTTAGACGGGGTCTCGCTGTGTATTGGTCTGGAACTCACCATGTCACTATGTAGACCAGGCTAGCCTCAAACACACAGAGATCCTCCTGCCTCTGCTTCCTGAGCGCTGGGATTAAAGGCTTGTGCCACCACACCTGACTTTCATAGCAGCTGTCTTTTATGTGGGTGAGGAGGTTTGCTCTTCAAAATTCTTTCTAAATGGAGCCTAGACACTGGTATATCAGCACATTTACGGAATGAATGCAAGAGTGAGTGAATCAACAGTTCAAGTTTGGCTTTGCAGGATTTATTCAGTAAACAGTCTCCAAGAGGTTTAATCCCGTCCAGTGTCAGGAACTTGAATTGTCTGATTGCAAAGCTGCTTCTCTCTTGGCTTCCCTCTAAACCTCAAGGGGTGTGTTTCCACCTGCCAGACTCCCTGTCCTCAATGTGAACAGCTTCTGCCAAGGTTGAAGTCACCTCCTGCCTAGACTCACCACCCCAGCCTGATTCTACTCCCCGCAAAACAAACAAATCCAGAAGAATGAGGCCTGTTGGTGTGTAAAACCCTACAAGAGATGCTCTCAGGGCCAGGTGCAGGGCACAAGCTTGGCCAGCCCTTTCTTTCCTCCCACTTCTTCTGCTTAGCGGCAGAGCAAGTTCCATTCCAGCAATCCTCCCAGGCCAGTTTGAAAGCTGACACAGCCAGGCCCTCTGTCTCTGGAGAGCTCCCTGCAGACTTGTGCTGTGCTGAGTCACTTCCTTACCTTAATTCTCTCCTAATACCTTTTCTTTCTCTCCAGCTTTACTTAGGCACCATCTGGGTGTGGAATGTCTGGGGAGGTGATGCAGGTGGGTCAGCTGAGCTGTCTGCTCAGATATTCCACACAGGGCTGAGAGCAGGGGATGCTGGGGCAAAAGTAAAGCTACATTTGTCTGATGGATCTGAGGCACATCCTGATCCCCTCAGCAAGTTGGCTCTTAGTGAATGTGAGGCCAGGTCAAGGCTTTAAAGCAAGCATCCTGAGGCACATGGAGCAGGGCATGGAGAGGAACTGCAAAGTGTGTGTGGTGGAGGTGGAGGGAATGACTGCTTTGGGTTCCAGAGACTGTTCTCACTCCATCTCTCCTCAGGAAGCTCCCCTCTTCCATCTCTGAAAGAACAAGGCTGCATCAGGGAAGGCCAAGTGCAAGGTTATGTTATATATGATAGGGCTATGTTTTTAGTGTATTTCTAAAAAGCTCATCTAGGGGAGCCGGGCATGGTGGCACATACCTTTAGTCCCAGCACTCGGGAGGCAGAGGCAGGCAGATCTCTGTGAGTTCAAGGCCAGCCTGGTCTACATAGTAAGTTCCAGGCCAGTTAGGGGTACAGGGAGACCCTGTCTCAAAAAGACCCAACAACAAAAAGCTCATCTAGGGGCTAGAGAGATAGTTCAATGGTTAAAAGCACTGGCTGCTCTTGCAGAGGACCCTGGTTCAGTGCCCAGATCCCACCTGGAGGCTCCCAACCATCTATATAACTCAAGTTACAGGGGATTTGACACCCTCTTCTGGTCTCTGCAGGTACTGCACTCATGTGATGCACATACATACCTGCAGGCATTCACCAGACTCTTCATACACATAAAATAAAAAATAAAGAAAATCTTTATATATATGTAAAGCTCATCTATTGGAAGCTTAATCCCCAAGTTCATATATTGGTGGTATATGGGTAAGGGGCCTTTGGGAGGTAATTATGGTTAGATAAGATCCCCAGAGTGGAACATCCATGATGCATGGCACAAGGGAGTGGCTTCTACAAGAATAGGTAAAGAAAAAGCTGTGGTGCATGCTTGTACATCCCAGCAGTTGGGAGGTAGAGGCAGGAGGATCAGGAGATATAAGATGGCCTCAGGTATATATCATGTTTGAGTCCAGTTTGGGATACATTAGACCCTTTCTCCAAAACATAAAGATAACAGTGAACATGCTTGCTCTGTCTCGCACCGTGATGCCTCCATCATGTTATGAAGAAGCACCAGGCCCTCAGCAGATGTTGGTACCATGCTCTTGGATTTCTCAGCTTCTATGAGCCAAATCAATCTCTATTCTTTATCATTTAAAATTAGCCAGTCACAGGTACTTCGTTATAGCAACTTTGTTATAAGGCAGGGGTTTCCTGGATTGGTGTAAGATGGTCTCAGTGTTGTCACTAGCCTATTCATTCTGCAAGTCCCACTGTTTCTCTTACCATCAAACTTCCTTCTCTGCATTCTAGACCTTTTGTCTCTGTATCTTTAGTACTGCATCTTCTGTTGTCTGCCTTCTCTTGTACACTCGGAGATAGAAATCGGGTTAAAGTTTTAACTTTTTTTTTGAGACAGGGTCTCAATCTATAGCCCTTGCTGGCCCGAAACAAGATGTGTAGATCAGGCCATCCTCGGACTCACAGAGATCTGCCTGCCTGCCTCTGGCCCCCAAGTGCTGGGATTAAAGGTGGCTAAAGTTTTGGTTTTTTAATTTTTATTTTAAAATGCAGTGCTGTGGAGGTCAGAAGAGGGCTTCGGATTCCCCTGGAACTGGAATTAAGGATGGTTCATAGCTGCCACATGGGTGCTGGGAATCAAACCCGGATCCTCTGCAAGAGCAGTCAGTGCTCTTAACCACTGAGCCACCTCTCTAGCCCCTAAAGTTTTAACTAAAACAGTTTTTTTTTTTTTGATTTATTGATTTCATTTGTATAAGTGTTTTGCCTGCACAAGTATACCATGTGCATGCAGTGCCCATGGAGTCCAGAAGAGGGCTTCAGATTCCCCTCAAACTGTAGTTAGGATGGTTCATAGCCACCATGTGGGTGCTGGGAATAGAACCCTGGTCCTCTGCAAGAGCAGTCTGTGCTTTTAACCACTGAGCCATCTCTCCAGCCCCCAGTTTTAAAGTTTTTAATTGATGTTTTCATGGACACAGCTTTAAGGAGTCAAGAATGTTGTGAGACATGAGAAAGAATCCTCTCCTCCCTCATCGAAGAGCCCCACCTTCAATGTTTACAGCTTCTTTCAGCATATCTCTCCATTTCTCTCAATAAATGCCATTTCATTATGATGCTAATATGTGACTTTTCACTTTGGGATACCACATATTCTCTTCCCCACTTCAACAGTCCACTCACCCTCCCCTGCTCCCATCCTCCCAACACAGTAGTTTGATCACTGGCTCAGTGAACATGAACACTGACTATTGTGGATATCATCACCACCATCTTCAAACTATTCCCTTTTTTGTTTGTTTGCTTTCGTTTTTGCTGTGTTAAGGATGAGCCCAGGGCTTGGTGTGCACTTGGCAAACACTCTTCCACTGAGCTATCCCCTCAGTCCATTGCGTATTTACACTATAAACCGTGTGAGGAATTCTATTTCTCATTTTGTGGATAATTTCTTAGATCACTGGAATTAATAGTCAGCAGCCCTTGACTACATAGTGTTCTGTATATTTATGCCAAATCCTTTCAAATGGTTAAGATGGCACCTCAATTTGTTCGGGTAATATTCTACCACTTTCATTTCTTTAAAGAAGCCTCTCTTGAAGCTCTCTTCTCTAATCTAGACAAGGCTGGCTACTCTGGACGTCTATTGCCTTTGTCCTGCAATCTCTCTTCACCTGACTCAACCCCTCAGCTCTTGGATCCCTGGGTCCTACTGCCTTTTTCTCCATCTCCTACTTTATTTTGGTGAAACATATGCTCTAGCAGCCTTCAGAATATATGAAAAACATATATCCCAGGACTCAGGAGACAGAGGCCGGAGGATTGCCACAACTCTGAAGGCTGGTTGCACTACCTGATAAGACCCTGTCTCAAAACAAGAATTGAACCGTAAATGACTAAATGAATCTATTTCTGCATTCAAACTTGATTGATAGTTTGGCTAGGCAAAGAAATTTAAGTTGAGTCAGGCACACAGCATTCAAGAGACATGTAGAGGCTGGAGCAATGGCTCAGCTGTTGACATCACTGGCTGCTCTTGAAGAGAACTGGAGTTCTATTCCCACTATTCATATCAGGCAACTCACAACCACCTGTAAGTCCAGCTCCAGGGCATCTGACGCCCTCTTCTGGACTCCTTAGGCACCCTCAGGCATGTATGCATACACATACCCACACCCAAACACAAGAATAAAAATAAATAAATATTTTTAAAAGGGCAGGTGGATGGAGAGATGGCTCGGTGGCTAAGACTGCAAAACTCCTGTTACAGAGAACCTGAGTTTGGTTTCCAGCCTTCATGTCAGCTGGCACATAGCCATCAATAATTACAACTCCAGGGGAGCAGACAGTCTCTTCTGGACTCTTGGGCACTGCATTCAAGTGCATAAACCCACATGCAGACACACACATATACACTACTAAAAAAAAAATTAATGGGGGGGGGAGGGAGAGAGAGTTGCAAAAGAGTATCCACAGCAAGTTCCAGGCCAAGAAGGGCCACATAGGGAATCTCTTTCTAAGAAAACAAAAACACCAGTCGAGGAAGGACTGGAGAGATGGCTCAGAAGTTAAGAACACTGACTGCTCTTGCAGAGGACCCGGGTTCGGTTCCCAGAACCCACATGGCAGCTAACAACTATCTGGAACTCCAGTTTCAAGGGAATCTGATGCCCTCTTCTGACTTCTGTGTGCATTGCAGGACATGGGTACACTTACATACATGCAGGTGATACACTCATACACATAAAATAAAATAAAAATAATAAATAGGGCTGGCCATGGTGGCAAATACCTTTAATCCCAGCACTCAGGAGGTAGAGGTAGGCAGAGCTCTATGAGTTCAAGGCCAGCCTGGTCTACATAGTAAATTTCAGGCCAGCTGGGGCTACAGGGAGACCCTGCCTCAAAAAGACCAAAATAAATAAATAAAATATTTTTTTAAAAAGACAGGCTCCCCTGGATCTGCCAAGCAAGTCATCCGTTGCTCATTACTGTTGCAAATCAGCCTTGCGGGTTTCTGCATGTGCATGGCCTTTCTGACTCCTCAACTGGAAGCCACGGATTTTTACCAAGGCTTTTCTACTCCAGATGGAGCCAGCATACAGGAACTCAACACCAAAAAAATCCCTTGGGAACTCCAGCTCAGTCCAGGCTAGTTGCAAACACCTGAGATCAAAGCAATCCTCTTGCCTCAGCCTCCCAAATATTAGGACCCCAGGCCTGTGCCACTATATCCAACTGTGTTGGGCTTTTTTATGCTCTGTGCTGGGAGATCTACAAGTCAACCAAGCCTCAAAAGGAAAATTGTTGTTATTGCTGTTATTATTACTATTTTAGTGCTAGGGGTCAACTCAGGACTTCATAAGGAGAGGAATTTTAATTTCTTTTCTCTCTTTCTTCTTTTTTTCTTTTCTTTTTTTTCTTTTTTTTAGACAGTATCTCCCTGTAGCCCCAGCTGCTCTAGAACACACTTTGTAGACCAGACTGACTTCAGACTCACAGAGATCTGCCAGTCTCTGCCTCCCAAATGCTGGGTTTAGGTGCAGTGTTGGTGGTATAGTGGTGAGCATAGCTGCCTTCCAAATGCTGGGTTTAAAGGCATTGACCACCATGCCAACTTAATTTAACTTATTTTTTTATTTGTGTGTGTGTGTATGTGTCTCTGTGTCTCTATGTATGTATGCACACGTATGTGGGGGTACTCATGGAGGCCAGAAGAGACAGTTGGATTCCCTGGAGCTGGAGTTACAAGCAATTGTGGGCTGCCTAACATGGGTACTGGGAACCTAACTCCAGGCCTCTGCAAAAGCATCAAATACTCTTAACCACTGAGTCATCTCTCCAACCTCAAGAAGGGGGATTTTAAAATAATCAACCTTATTGATTTATAATACAAGATATTGGGAATTAAAATGTATAATGTTAACAGCAAAACATTTTATCATATGATAATTAACTCTGTCCTGTTGAAATAATTTTTTAAATTTTATTTATTATTTTTATGTGTATGCAGGTATTGCCTGCATGTAGGTAAGTGCACCCATGTCCTGCAATGCCCTCAGAGGTCAGAAGAGGCTGTCGGATCCCCTGGGACTGGAGTTATAGACAGTTGTTAGCTGCCATGTGGGTACTGGAATTCAAACCTGGGTCTTCTGCAAGAACAACCAGTGTTCTTAACTGCTGATCCCTCTCTCCAGCCCTCTGTTGAAATAATTAGGAGATATTCCAGGACAATTTTGTATGTCCATCCAGAATGTTGGTAATGATTGCTGAGCTTACAAAGGGCTGCCATGGTGGGGCATGACTATGATCCTAGCAGTCAGAAAACAGAGGCAGGAGAATCAGGAGTTCAGGGTCATCTTCAGCTACATTAGAAAGTTTGAGGCCAGCCTGACCCACATAATACCCTGCCTCAAACAAAAAAAAAGCAACTAATAAAATAATCATAATAAAGGGGCTGGAGAGATGGCTCAGTGGTTAAGAGCACTGGCTATTCTTGCAGATGACCTGTGTTCAAATCCCAGCACCCACATGGTGGCTAACAATCATCCATAACTCCAGATCCAGGGGATCTGACGCCCTCTTCTGTCCTCCACAGCTGCACTTACAAACAAATATAACACTAATACACATAAAATAAAATGAAATAAATGAAAAAATTAAAAACCATAATAAAGGGGTTGAGGATATGACTCAGTTGGTAGAGTGCTTGCCTAGCAGTTATGAATTCCTGACTTTAGTCCTCACCAGATCATGAAAGTGGGTGTGGTAGTGTACTTGAGAGATGGAGACAGGAAGATCAGAAGTTCAAAGTCATCTAAGGACAGCCTGGGCTACATGAGACCCTCCCTGTCTCAAAAGAAAATAAAACGCATAATTTTTTGTTAGTCACTGCAGCCCACAGGTATCATCTCAGAGGCCAGTGAATCAGTAATTCAGGACCAACCTGGACTGCATGAGGCTCTATTTCCAAAAATCAAAATACATGCATAAACACATAAAGTACATTATATTAATTAACTTATAGGAAAATCCTCTTCTCTCAGGAGCCCAGTTCAGTGACTTGGCAGATATGAGCATTTGTGTAACTATGGATATAATCAAACCACAGACTATTTCCATTTCCTTCAAAAAGCTTCCTTGTACCTTCACAGGAGATTGACATGTACAGTTTGGGGGTTCCTTCTCTGCATTGCCTTCCACTGCCCCCCAATCCTGGCCAGCTGCCCTGCAGCCCTGTACTGCAGTCTGTTTCCTACCAGGTGAGAGGGGTTCTCTTGACGTGGACCCTGTTTGTCACTACTCAGAAAGTGTCCACAGGGGAAGCCAGGTGAACTCTTACTGCTCATAGCCCAGCACCGACTGATCTCTCCCATTTAGAAAGAAGATTTTGATGTTTTATAGACTTTACTATTTACAACAGAAGAAAAAGTACATCTGACACCAGCTACATTGCTGTACCTGGAAACGGAAGTTTAAACTCAATCTCTCCCTCCCTCCCCCCTCCCTCCCTCCTTCCCTTATTACCCCAATTTCTTATCATCTATAACCTTTGGAAACTAATCACATGGAACTATGAAATTAGCAAGTATTTTGAAATGTATATATAAACCATAAATTACCTCAATTAAAAAGTATTGTTTCGCCAGAGTGGTGGCACATGCCTTTAAGCCCAGCACTCAGGAGGCAGAGGCAGGTGGATCTCTGTGAGTTCAAGGCCAGCCTTGTCTACATAGTGAGTTCCAGGACAGCTGGGGCTACAGGGAGACCCTGTCTCAAAAAGACCAAAAAAAAAAGAAAAATAGTAATAAAAAAAGTATTGTTTCTGTGATCATATTTTAATTAATTGATTCATTTATTTTTGTTTTACGTGTATGAGTGTTTTGTTTGCACGTATGTAAGTGCACCCATATTGTGCAGTGCTCACAGAGGCTAGAAGAGGGTGTCGGATCCCCTGGAACAGGAGTTAAGGATGGTTGTTACCTGCCATGTGTGTGCTGGGAACTGAGCATCAGTCCTCTACAAGAGCAACCAGTGCTCTTAACTTCGGAGTACTCTCTCCAGCCCCTATACCCTACTCCCCCTTTTTTGAAAAAGGTTTCACTGTGTAGCTCTGCTGGTCTGGAACTCACTATGTAGATCAAGATGGCCTCAAACTCACAGAGCTCTACCTGCCTCTGCCTCACAAGTGCTGGGATTAAAAGTGTGCGCACCCAGCTAAATCACCTCTAATTGGAAACTCTCACTTACTGGTGTACCAGATTTAAATAAAATGAAAGGAGCCACTGCAAATACAGCCTTACACAATTTTTTTAAAAAACAAAGTCAATTATTGTTCAAGTTTACATCTACCCTGCTCCCCAGTTTTAAAACTCATCGTTTCGTTGTCCTGGTCATAGATATTTCCAAGATGATATTTTATATTTCATTCCTACAACTTCTGGTTATTAGAAAACCTGTACTTACTTTTATTGAATGAATTTGATGCAGCAACGACATCTCCTTTCTAATAGTCTTTGTCCTCATCTTTGCTTCTGGGGATATTTCTTCTGGTTCACTAGGACTTTTAAAAAGATTTTATTTTTCAGTTATGTGTATATATGTACATGTCTGTGTGGGGGTATGTGCCTAGCTGCAGTTTAACCAGCTGGGTTCGATGCTAAATGCCACCTTTGGCTTTGTCCATTTTTCTCATCCTGGGTTTCAATCTTCATGGCTCTGTGACTGCCTGACTTATTTCCAAACACAAAACAAAACTCTCCTGTTTCGTTAGCCAGATTTGGTTTCCATCATTTGTCACCAGGAACTTTGCTAATAAAGTTGGTTCTAAAGCTGATGCAATTTTTAGTTTCCTAAGTGCTGGTATTTTAGGTGTGTGTCACCACATTCACTGTTATTTGTCTTTGAGACAGAGTCTGAATATGTAGCCCAGGCTAGCCTGGACCTTACTCTCCTCCCCCATCTTCCTCCTGAGTGCTGGGATTCCAGGCATGCCCACCGTGCCTGGCAGCCTCATCATAGTCTGTGTTTTCTTTATGGCTCTCCTTCCTCCCATGTCTCACATCTCTTCTTCCTGCTAAGGAAGAATCGACAGGTCCCCAAAGGTCTCCGAGGGCTGGCGTCACCCCTTCTCTTCTTTTTCTCTCCCTTACTAGGTTCTCTAATGCTCACCCACAGCTGTGAATCTCAGGGTGCCTCAGGAATTCCTTAGTGAACTCAGAACTCAGAACCCAGCCACAGGGACCTCTGTTTGCATTCATCCCATGCTGCCTACTCTACAGGTGAGGAAAAGAAGACCCACAGAGATGAAAATCACCTCCAGGTACTTGGTGTGTTGTTAGCAGAGCATCCAACCTTGCTTAAGGGAGCCCAAGAGCCCTGGGTTTGGTTCCTTCAATCTGTGTGATGACAGTGGGTCACTGTGTAGACCTGCTGTTTCCTCACCATGTTGTGGAGGTGATTCCTGATATGTGAGATAGGTTTGAGGAGATGACATAATCACCAAAGGAAATGGTCAACTGACAATCTCAATTTTTAAAGATATTTTTTTATGTGTATGAGTGTATTGCCTGCATGTATATAAGTGCTCCTGTGTCACCTGTATCATCCAATGCCGGTGGAGGGCAGAAGAGGGTGTTGGATCCCCTGGAACTGGGGTTATGAACAGTTGTTAGCTGCCATGTGGGTGCTGGGAAATGAACCCAGGTCCTCTGCAAGAGCAACCAATGCTCTTAACCACCGGGCCATCTCTGTAGCCCCAACAATCTCAATTAAAATTTTTATTTATTTCTATGTGTATGAGTGTCTTTTGTACATGTCTGTCTGTAAGTGTGCCGGTATATGCAATGCCAGCAGGGGCCAGAAGAGGGCATCAGATGCTCTGGAACTGGAGTTACAGATGGTTATTAGTCCTTATGTGAGTGCTGGGAACCAAACCCCGGTCCTCTGGAAGAACAGTCAGTACTCTTCACTACTGACCTAACTCTCTAGCCCCAATAATCTCTATTTTAAGAACAGTTAATAGAGTCTGGAGAGATGGTTCAAAGGTTAAGAGCACTGGCTGCTCTTGCAGAGGACCTGGTACGCTCATGGTGGCTAACAACTGTCCAAGTGGCCTGCTGTTTTATCTTAGGCATCTTAGTTTATTGTGAGGAACTATTTCATTGTGCTTTTTTTTTTTTTTTTTCATGCTCACGTAGCCCAGGCTGATCTCTTTCGGCTTCCACATTCATTCCATGCTCACAGTGCAACTGTGCAGGTACAACACTCATACACATAAAAATTAAGGACACTTAATAGTTGCATACTGTGATAAAATAAATTCAAACTAAGACAAATCATACAGTGAACATTAACCCTTCACTCCCTTCCTGGGGCCGCCACTGCCGCCAGTGTTTTGTCCTTTCCACCCTGTGCTATGCTTTGCAGATTTTTATCTTGTGGGAGTGGCGTTGGTGGAAAACGTAAACTCCCCTGCCTCTCTAAGCTGGTCTCTTTCATTAGGCCCCTTTGTCTCCTTTCTCATGTCAGTGAACAGATCACCATACTCCCTGTGTGTCCGGCTCCCCCTTCCCAAGCCCCTCCACCTGGTAGTGATTTCCTATGGAGTTTCCCAGGTGTCTCCATGGGGATGGTTCCTGCTCCAGTCTCCATAGCAACTCTTCAAGTTGCCATGGCGACACTTAAGCGATTATTTGAAGATCCTTAAATAAATCACCCGTGGCAGTATATACTAGAAGTGTTTTGCTTTGCTCTGGCTCCTGTGTTAGGGTCCCTGGCTTGCAGACAGATATTGGGGCGGGGGTG
>NW_008352659.1:3156889-3188440 GCF_000622305.1 Nannospalax galili | reverse complement strand
GGGGGGGGTGGGGGTGGGGTCCGTGCAGGGGTCAGGGCCTGTTGCGGTGGATCTATCTCTATGAAAGGCCATCCCTGGCAAAGTTGTAATGGAGTATTTTGTGAAGTGTTTGAGGACAAAAGGCACCTGGCTTGTGCAATCCTTGAAAAGGGGATTCTGCAGGAAGGCGGCCACCGGAGCCAGGCTGCAGGTCAGGATGAGGGACAATATCATAGGAGCCTTGAATGACAGGGCAGGGATTCTACCCAAGTCTTCAGCGCTACAGAGCCCTCATTCTTTGGTGCTAAATTCAAAGGGAATTGAGGGTTGAATTCACTCTTTCCTGTATTCATTATTTGGCCAACATATTTTCTTTTTATTTTTTGGTGTAGGGGATGGAACCTAGAGCTTTCCACACATTATCGTGGAACCACACCTAACCTGACATCATGATGATGATGATGATGATGATGATGTGTGTGAATGATGCAGGGGGAATCATTTATGTGGAGATCATAGGACAAGTTGTTCTGGGAATTGAATTTAGGTCTCCAGGTTTGTGTAGCAAGCACCTTTACTCACTGACCCATCTTTATTATTTTTATTTTATTTGTATGAGTGTATTGCCTGCAATGTACGTAAGTACACCCATGTTGTGCAATGCCTGCGGAGGTCATAAAAGGGCATCAGAGTCCCCTGGAACTGGAATTAAGATGGTTGGTAGCCACCATGTGAGTACTGGGAACCAAACCTGGGTCCTATGCAAGAGCAGCCAGTGCTCTTAACCTCTGAGTCATCTCTCCAGCCCCTGATTCATATTGTAAAGCATCTTCTGTACACCAGGCACTGTGCTAGCATTGGGGATAAATAGTGACACAAAAAACCAAACTCTCTTTCTCACAGAGTTCATGGTCTCCTGGGGAGAAACAGACAGCTAGCAAAGTGAAACAGTTTAGATGGCACCCTCAGTGTCAGGAACAGGGCTAAAGATGACCCGCTCAGCTGCAGCCACAATCACATCAGCACTGGGAGGCCTGTGCACAGTCACAGGGACAGTCGTGAGTGTCAAGGCAATTCCAGAAGGGAGGAAGAAGAGGTATGAGGAGGAACTGGCCAAGGCTTGCGACTGAATAGCAACCTCTGTGTGTTCAGCTCAGCTCACACAAAGACTTCCAGCTGTGGCTGCCTCCCTGGAGCAGAGAAGTGTGACTGGAGTTTCATTTCCTTTACAGACTGGGTAACCGACACCCAGGTGGAAGCAAGTAGCGTGCCCAAGGCAGTGCTTGGAGTGGTGACTTGGCCTGAGTCTTGATCGTCCTAGTCTAAGTCCATTTCTGCAAGACCAGGGGATTTATTGCCAAACCAGAATGTTATGCTTCTACCAGGCACTGTTCCAAAGATATAATAATGAGTCCCTGGCCTTGTGCACACAAGAGACCAGTGTAGGCTAGCTGGGGAGTTTGGTTTTTGTCTTTCTTAAAATCCTGTGTAAGTCGGGGGGGGGGTTACATGTGTGTATGGTGCATATGTATATGATATATGTACATATGTGTTTGTGTGTGAGCATGGGTGTTGAGGTCAGATGATGATCTCAGGTGTTGGTCCTCACCTTCTTCCTTGTTTGAGACAGGGTCTCTTTGGATTTTATTATTGTCCACGGCATGGAGGGGTCGCAGGAAGGGAGACCGGTGCACATGCCACAGAGCACATAGGGAGGTCAGAGGACAACTGTGTGCAATCAGCCTTCACCTTTACGTGTTTTCTGGGACTCGAACTCAGGTCTTCAGGGTCCACAGCAAGTGCTTCTACCAGCTGAGCCATCTTGCCATCCCCTTCTGTTTTTACCACTGTGTACACCTGGCCAGCTTGTCCTGGAGCTTCCAGGGATTCTTCTGTCTCTGCCCCCCATCTCACCACAGGAACACTAGGTTACAGCTGCACAGGTGTTACCTGGGTTGTAGGGATTCAAACTTAGGTCCTTGTGCTTGAGTAGCAATTGCTTTACCCACTGAGCCATTTCCCCAACCTGGATTATTTCTAACATCAACCTCAGTGATATCGGGATCTGACTTGAAACTTTATCACAGTCCACTCATGTCTGATGTGTGGTGCTGCTTGAACTAGACAGACCTGTTTGCTGGTGGGACAGCCTGAAGGACTCAGGAACTCTTTCTATTTTAAAGATTTTTAAATTTTTTTTCATGTGTATGTGCATGTGTCTGAATGTGTATGTATGCCATGTATGTGTGGGTGTCTGAGGAGTCCAGAAGAGCACGTCAGATGCCTTGGGAATTAGAAGTAGTTGTGAGGCTGCCCAACATAGGTCTGGGAATTGAACTAGAACAGTAGCAAATGCTCTTAACCCCTGAGCCATCTCTCCAGCTGGAAATATGGTTCTTATAGCCCTGGACTCCCCCCCCCATCCACTAGGCTCCTCCTGGAAATGGAGGTTGAGAAGCCCAGGCCTTGAGCTTTCTAAAGAGGGGGTATACCAGAGTCTTTCCATCCTAGGGTCTCTGCCTCTCCTCATTGTGGATGAAATACTTCCAACTAGACCTTGGGTTTCAGGCCAGGGTAATAGGAAAAAGGAAATAACTACTGGTCAGTGTAAGCCGTACTTAACTGGAAATTTCTTTGGTGAGTGGAATAGCTGAGTGTCCAATCTTGGGCTGTGTGACAGTGAGCACTTGACACTCGAGATGTGTTATTAAATGTAAGGTTTATACCGGGTTTCCAAAACTAGTAGTATTAGGAGTAAGTTTTATCATTGCAACATGTAATGATATTTTGAACCTATTGTGTTAAATCATATATATCAGGATTAATTCATCCAGTTATATATATATATATATATATATATATATATATATCTTTTTTGAGATATAACTTTTTTGAGATAGGCACTCACCATGTGGCGCTGGCTGGTCTTGAACTGTATAGACAAGGCTGGCTTCAAACTCACAGAAATCCATTTGTCTCTGCCTCCTTAGTGCTGGGATTACAGACCTACATCACCATGACCAGCTACCTATTAGATTTTGAATTATTCACGTGGCTATCCTATATTACTGTTAGGACTAGATTAATTCCACAAGGGAGAGGGCCATGGGAATTTTGTGCATCACTCTATACCTAGGACCTGGTACTGAGTGAGGATATAATACATTAGCAATGGTGTTAGCTGATGACAAAACACTTGACAGTCACACTCTCCATAAGCCCAGGAATGTTTTGGACTGCTTGCTACTGCTAAGGGAATGTGAACTGATTTAAATGCCACACACACACACACACACACATATGCATACATGTATACAAATATGCACACATACATACACAGAAACACACATGCACACACAGGACTCAGGAATAACATTTGTGAGAAAGCAAAAGGCTCCTGAGAGTGAAGGTGTGGTGGTTTGAATGAAAATGTCCCCCATAGGCCCCAAGTATTTGGACATTTTGTCCCCAGATGGTGGCACTGTTTTGGGAGGTCTTGGTGTGGCTGTCCTGGAGGAAACACGTCACTGGGGGTGGGCTTAGAGAGTTCTTAGCCTTGCCAGATCTCCAGTTGCTCTCTTGTTCCTGTGCCAGCTTGAGATGTAGAGCCTAGCTTCCACTCCTCCTCCAGCCACTTCTGCAGCCATGCCTCTCTGCCGTGATGGACCGTAATTCCCCCTGAAATATAAACTCAAATTAACTTTTCCTTCTATAAATTTATTTGGTGAGTGCTTCTATCACAGCAACAGAAAAGTGACTAATACAGTAATTGGTACCAGAGAGTGGGCTGTTGGCTGTGAAGAACCTGACCATGTGGGGTTTTGGAAAAATGTGGAAGACTTTGGAAGTTTTGGCTAGAAAAGCAGTTGATTGCTGTAAGCAGAGCTTAAAAGGCCATTCTAGTAGATACCTGGAAGAAAGTAGTGCCGAGAACAATGTAGTTCTAGAGGGAAATAAGGACTTAAGCAGCAATTGAGATATTTTGGCAGAGTCTGGCTGGAGTCTGCCCACAGCCAAAAACCTTGCCTGAGGCTAAGTTTAAAAGTCATGGACTAATTTCTTTGGCAGAAGAAATTCAAGACAGCATAATGTAGAAATGGTGGCATGGCTATTAATGGTGAATATTATACAGATTTACAGTGAAAAAGAGCAAGTGGGGCAGAAAGAAATACAGAATGTACAGGACAGATTGAAAAAGAGCACTAGGGGGGCTGGAGAGATGGTTCAGAGGTTAAGAGCACTGACTGTTCTTGCAGAGGACCCGGGTTCGTTTCCCAGCACCCACATGGCAGCTACAAACCATCCTTAACTCCAGTCCCAGGGGAATCCAAAGCCCTCTCTGACCTGCGTGGCATTGCACAACACAGGTGCACTCACATACATGTAGGCAATACACTCATACACATAAAATAAAAATAATAAAACAAATAATGAAAAAAAGAAAAAGAGCACTAGGAAGATTAATGTGGGAGCCTTGGCATGTGATAGAGAGGATCCCATTGATAAGGAGATTAAAGTGATTAAGGAGGGGCCTAGAGATTTGAACATAGACAATAGAGAGAGTGCCTCCAGGGCAAGACCACACCCAGTTAAGCCTCCAATTTGTGAAAGGAAAATGCTGCAGAGACCACTGAACTTTTAGAAAAGCTTCTAAAATGGATAAAGCAGGCTGGAGTCCATCTCAAACTTGCAGACAAACTTGGCAGTGTCGTTCACCTGGTGCTGGCTTTAGAGGCATGAAAGTTGCAAGAGTGAAGGGGTCATCAGTTCTTCCTCCGAGGTTACAGAGAGCTGCTGAGGCCAGGCAGCATGTAGCAGGTGTTCCCCTGCATAAAGAAGTCCCTGATAGGCCACTGCCTGAAGCTGTGAAGGTGAAGCCTGGTTGGCAATGGAAACCCCAAGAAGATGTTCCTGATGCCAGAGCGGTGAGGCATCTGCCAAGAAGACCTGCATGCAGGAAGTGGTACGAGCCCAAAGAGATGTGTGTTGCACGCAGCAAAGCTGGAGAGGCTGAGCCATCTAAGCCCTTTGGAAGTAAAGTGCCAGAAGCTGGACGTGGAGCTACTGGGTTTGGTGTTTGCCCTGCTGATTTTCCGTCTTGTTTCGGTCCGGTATTTCCTTACTATGCCTCCATTCCTCCCTTTTGGAATGGTAATGTGTATTTGGTTCCACTGTGTGTTTGGAGTATGTAATTTGTCTTTTGATTTTACAGGGGCTTACGGTTAAGATATTTCCCTGAATCTCAGAAGAGACTTTGGACTGTGGACTTTTGAATAATATTGAGACTGGTAATGACTATGAGGATTTTTAAAAGTTGGACTAAATGCATTTTGCATTTTATATGGTCATGAGCCTATGGGGACCGGGGATGGAATGTGGTGGTTTGAATGAAACTATCCCCCATAGGCTCCAAGTATTTGGACATTTTGTCCCCAGATGGTGGCGCTGTTTGGGGAGGTCTTAAAAGGTGTGGCTATCCTGAAGGAAACACGTCACTGGGGGTGGGCTTAGAGAGTTCTTAAGCCTTGCCAGATCTCCAGTTGCTCTCTTGTTCCTGTGCCAGCTTGAGATGTAGAGCCTAGCTTCTGCTTCTTCTCCAGTCACCTCTGCGGTCACGCCTCCCTGCCGTGATGGACTGAAATTCCCCTGGAACTGTATGCTCAAATAAACTTTTCCTTCTATAAATTGCTTTGGTCAGTGTTTCTACCACACTAACAGAAAAGTGACCAATACAGAAGGCTTGGGGCCTGTCACTTGGCAGTAAGCATATCTACCCCCAGAGTCATCTTGCCAGCCCCATCAGGTACTTTCTAGAACAAGATCAGATCCAAGAGTATCTGTTATTTCTTTACCATCAGGTATTGATTTTACAATATAATTGGCAAGATCTTCAAAAGGTCCCAGTTTAGAAAGGTGCCAACAGAGACAGGGTGAAAAGCCATCACTTCCTGCCTCTGTCCTTCAGCTGCCCAGTTTGTCCCCAGAGGCTCTCATCGTTCCCAGGTTCCTATACATTCCTTGATGCCGGGGTCCAAAGGGTAACTTCTTTTCAGGAGGAAAAAAGGGCCAGCTCATGGGATAGTGTGTTATGCAATAAATCTTTGAATGACATCAGTATTCATCTCTCTCCATTAAAAAAAAAAAAAACTCTTATCTATACAGCTGAAGTATTCTGGCCTTACCACCATGACTCCAAAATGGGATCATACTGACACTGTGGTCAACATTAGACTGTTGAAGCCTTCAGTCACACAAGTGCCGGCCAATCTTCTTTCCCAGCTTTCCTCCTTCCTGAAGAAAAATGCTTTCTAGATCTGCAGATTGAGCAGACAGTGGGCAGGCACCAAGACTACGGACACCGGACCCCCAGAACTACAGTTCCATGGAGGAGTTACAAGGGGAACACTGAGGGAGGTGTGAGGGACTGGGTTCGACCACCAGCACCACCAAAGGAAAAATAAGGGCCAAAGGCTTGGTGCTTAGTCGTGAGTTCTGACCAGGTTTTCAGTTAAAACCGTAACAGTCACCACAGCTGCAAGAATTTCATGTTCACTATGTGCCAGGCACTGTGCAAGACCTTCAGATGTATGATCATCCCTAAACCCGCTCACAGTGACCTGAGTCAGACACTACTACATCTCTCTCTTATATGAGGGAAGTGAGGAAAGGAGAAGCTCAGTCATCTGTCCAAGGTCATCAGAGAGAAGGGAAGGTGGGATTTGAACTCTGTGGAAGCCAGGCTCATAGGATGTCCAACCAGATGGCAAGCTTCACTCATATAGGAACCTTCCTGAGGGCCCAGCAAGTGTTCTTGGATTTAGTATGCACACACATTTGAAAAGTATGTTGGCAGAATGGCAGTAACATTTTCTGGGGAGGGCTAGCCTGTGTCCTGCGTCCTCTGATCAGGGTGCAGACTCTGGAAACTGTGCCTAAAGGAAGGAGGCCCTGGAAGGGAGGGTTTAGAGCCAGAGGACACCCCAGGGTCAACAGCGCCTCTCTCTTCACCTGGGTGGGGCCAGCTGCTGTGCTGAGGCTGCTGACCCTAGCCAGGCCCTGGATGATGCAGGATGACTTGAAAGGCTAGGCACATCTGGGACAGGTTTGATCCTGAACCTCTCTGTGCCCTCCTGTCTGCCCTCCTTACAGATGTGTTACTAGTTAACTGATGGGGCTGTCATATGTACCGCTGTGCCCCGTATGCCTCATAATAGTACCTTACACACAGAAGGCCCTAAATGCTTGTTGGATGAACAGTTAAGTTAGATACCTGGTACAAAGTTGGAAATCACATTTTTTATTCACAAAAATACAGTCATTTTTCTCAAAGGGGGTTCAAAAAGGATAATCAATACATACAGCAAAATAAACTGAACAAACAGCCTTAACAAAATAAAATTGACCTCAGCAACAAATCCTCTTGCTGGAGATATGGGGGCACATATGCTGTCACCGGCCTTGGACACAGGGTAGCAGCCCAGTCATGGATCGTAATGGGCTTTTCAAGATCAGCACAGCGATGTGTGTTTGGGTCTTTGTTGGTCAAACACCAGGAATGTTGCAAGCCTTGGTTCAAAGTCTTTCAAATTCACTTCACACTCCTCTACCTGACAGTGTCTGTGCTGCCCATCATGACAACTGCAAATTAAACATTCAGACTCCTTTTCCTGGACACCAGCAGCTGTGGGTGTGCCTCAGCACTTCTCTGAAACACCCTTCCTGCTGCATCCTCAGCAAAACCGAGCATTGCACGTGTACCAAACACCTCTGTGAGGAAATGCACCACCATGATTAGTGGCCCCTTATCCTTATCTATGCCTCCTTGAGCCCAAAGTAGTTCCTCTGTTCAAATCTTTCCCATTCCTGGCAGAAGATGATTTTAATAGTCTATCTCTTGATGCACACTAATTTTGTAATGTATAATTCTAGGAGCCTTAGTCTCCTGGTGCTTTGTCTCTGAGCTCCACTGACTTTTTTTACATTCTTCTAAGGGGTCCTGGCTGTGCTTGTCTGGACACAGTGTTAGTTGTCTGCTCTAAATTGGCTGTTTAAACATAGACACTTAAACTCCCCCTATTCTCAATGTCTATGATTTTCATCTTAAACAGCTGATAATAAAGTGTCTTAGGTTGTGTCCACTTGAAGAACAGTAGGAGAACTCTTACAGAACCTTAACAATTATGTCTAAGAGAATTACCTGGGCTATCATTATAACCTTGAGACTTGAAAACTGCAGCAACACGGGGTCCATGATCAGCCCTGGACCACTATCTACAATCTGAACATAATTTGCCCTATTTGATGATGCAATCACCAATTCAGGGCCCTTGGGGATTGTTTTTATCACACAAAATGACATATTCTTTTGTAGTGACTAATTTACTGTTCCTGCTATTAGGTTATCCCTCTGGAACACTAAAATGTCACCACCCCCAACTTTGGGAAGGGCTCAATCAAGACCATCTTATAATACTGAAATCTCTATTAGATTCAGTTTATATTTCTCATGGAGGACACATCTAGCATCCTGGATAAATCCTGCTCTGTCACACATAACTGAAGACAAGTCATGTGTTTATAGACTGTGAATGGGAATGTAGGTATATCCACAGCACCTTTGTGTTTAGAATCACATACCATCAAATAGTCACATCAAATCTCTATCAAGCTTTCTTCTTTACTACACTTCTTCACCCAGAATTATGTCATTTGCCATCATCTTTGGGGTTCAGATTAACCCTACCATATCCACCATCTTGACCTCCACTTGGAGAATATAATTTGTGGGGTTTATGGTCAGTTCCCTTCTTCCCCCAAACTGGGAAAGTTCCAGAAAGGTAAACATTAATATTTGGTCATCTGAGGGTCACACATGAACCCCATCAGCTGCAGGGGCAGCACTGGAGGTAGGTCAGCAATTCCACACCTTTCTCCGCTTCCTCCAGGTCATACCCCCAGAGTCACATTTGCTGTCACTGTCCAGTTGTTGAACTGTCCCACAATGCACAGGCGACTTCCACGCATCTTGCTTTCACTGTAGTTAGCTGGAATCATAATCCTCTTCTCTCTGAGACCAGGTCTACCTCTCTGCACTGAACATTGGGCACCATGTGGCCTCCCAATAGTTTCAGAATGGTACCTTCTACACATCTGCCTTTCATCTCATTCCCCATATTATCCAGCAGCATTCAACGCATCTCTTGAACTTCATGCTGCACAACGCTATCTGAAGTTTCTCAAGCAATAACTCTGCTGGTCTTCCCTCCTCTGCAACCCTGGGGTTAGTACTGTGCTTAATTCATAGAGGACTCTGCAATGCTAAAGGGATGCATTTCAATGAATCAGCACCCTCTGGTGGCAGCATGTACCAAGCCTTTTGTTGTTGATTTCTGAACAATAAAGTCTTTTCCTATAATGTGTTGGTTACTCTGTGATTCCTTAAGGCAACATTTCCCTTTTTGCTTTTTCCAATCTCACTCAACTCCACAAGGAGCATCTAAAGGTGACTGTGACATCACACCTAAATCCTTTCTCAGGACCAGTCTCTTTAGTTCAGTCCTTGAAGCCAGAGAACCCCCAGTCCTTTTCCTCATGGAGGAATAAATGACTAACTGGAGGACGGAGTGGCTCGTCATCCTCTCTATGGTATGATATCGTCAGTGCTGCTCATGCATGACATGTAGGCAGCTTCAGCATCACACTGCAGACAGAATCCTACACTTACGTGGTGTGGTCTGCCCGGACAACAGTGTGTTGTCTCCATAATCTTCCATGGCAGATTTCCCACCAAAGTTGGACTGCTAAGGACCTGCTGAAGCCCTCCAGAGGGAGCTGAAAGTGCAGCTCCTGTGACCCTCACTCATAGCCACTTTCCCATAGATGACAGAGTTCCGAGTTATTCTTAGTGGGTCATCTGTATCTCCAGCTTGACGTTCCTGCTTTCTTCCCTCCAGGAATAGTCAGCCAGCAGACAGATGGATCAGGGGTTGGTGCTGGGTCAGCTGGGGAGAGCCTGACATTGTACCTCTGGTGGGCTCAGTGCTACAAGGAAATGTGTTTCTGGGTTCGGGGGGAGCCTTGGCTGTGGGGTGGAGAATGTCTTCAGTTCAAGTTTTCCACAGCTGCCCCTGGCCTCCTGTATTCAGTACCCTCAAGGAGTACTGTCAAAGAAGAAAAAGCAATCAGACCTAGAAACAGCTTTGATGGATTACTGGATAGATAAAAGCATGGCCTATTCACACATAGGGATCAATATACCAAAGGAATAAAACACCCCCAAATGTCATGGTTGGGGGATGGGCATCATGGGTGGAGCACTTGCCAGGGATGCTCAATGCTTCATCATGCGCTCTAGTTTCAGCCACTCCATCTCCGGGAGGAAGGTCTTGTCCTGGACCAACCCCCGCTTGATGTTTTCGATCCTAAGGAGAAAGGAACTTGGGTCAGGTTGGGACCTGCCATGTCAGCTGTGGAGCTGCTCCATCCCCCGCTGCACTGTGCTGCACATTCAACATGATCTTTCAAAAAAAAAAAAATCTTTCAGGGGCTGCAGAGATGGCTCAGTGGTTAAGAGCACTGGATGTTTTTACAGAAGACCAGGAATCGAATCTCAGCACCCACATGGTGACTAACAACTGTCCATAACTCCAGCTCCAGGGGATCTGACACCCTCTTCTGTCCTCTGCGGGCACTGCATGATATGGGTGCACTTACACACATACAGGCAATACACTTATATGACTGAACCCAGGTCCTCCGCAGGAGCAGTCAGTGTTCTAACTGCTGAGCTATCTCTCTAGCACTAGACAACATGATCTTTAAGCTGAGGTCACTCTCTGCACCCCAAGGAAGAAGGGTCACAGAGTACCTGGACCTGGAGCTTTTCTCTGCCTTTAACAAATGTTAGAAGTTGAATGAGGACTGAAAGCTCTCTGCTCTACTAGAAAAACTGCACATTTCTCCTACAGTCCAGGTACGACATTTTGAGAACAAAAGTGCACAGCAATGCCAGGGTCACAGCAGACAGATGTACTTGACTTTAATGATGAGCTACTGAGTCACTTCCACATGTCCATATAGACACAGCACAGCCCTGCTACATGGGCACCACAAGGGCACAGTCTAGCTCAGTCCTCCCGCCCAGGACTCACCTTGCTTCCAGACAATGTGCCAGTCAGAGCCTGAAACACTAGAACAACAGGTCCCAAAATGTGTGCCTGAGAACACCGATCCTGCAAGAAACACAAGCAGCTGTGGTCCCTGAGGACTTGACTTTGGGCAGCTGCATCCTGGACCTCCAAGGGGAGTCTGCCACAGCACACTACAGTGAAGGCTCCGATCAGCCCTGCAGCAGAGACGCCTGCCTGTCTAGGTTCAACCTGGCGACTCCAAACCTACTGTACCCAGAGAAGACTTTCCCTGGGAAACTGATGAGGCCCGTGGAGAGCCTGTGCTCTGCAGGAACATGCAATGCTGCCCCAGGTGGGAATCACAGCCATGAAGATCAGGTTGCTGAATTAAAACGAAGCTTCAGGGGACACCCTGCCCTCACAATCGACTTTCCCATCTGCTCAGTGAAGGGCCACCACAGAGGGAGAGGTTTGTGGGGAGAACTAAGAGACAGGATTCTCCTAACACACCAGAGAGCTCAGGAAGAGGAAAGGGATACCACTCTCCAGGCACATTGTCAAACACAACGTTTCCTGGACAGCGGTTCTTATTGACTGAACTGTCACAATGTTCTGAGGTGTTTTCCTCCTGGCTGTTGCTGGGAGTCCTGTAGATGACCAGAACCCTCATAGGCCAGGGCCCCAGGCAAAGTGGACTCATTAGGCTCACTCCCCGTCCTGGGCTCCTACCTCTTCTCTGAGGTGACTAAGTGGTGCGGCATCCGGATTACCATGTCCCTTCAGTGGGTCAGCCGTTCTAGCTCCTTCAGCAGGTGCTGGACATCACCTTCCAGTCTATTTTTCTGTTCATCATTAGGAGATTACGTTCTTAGTAGAGGGTTTAGCTCCTTCAGCAGGTGCTGGACATCACCTTCCAGTCTATTTTTCTGTTCAACATTAGGAGATTACGTTCTTAGTAGAGGGTTAGACCACACACACACACGCACACACACACACACAGAGAGAGAGAGAGAGAGAGAGAGAGAGAGAGAGAGAGAGAGAGAGAGAGTGTTGCATCATGTGTTTACTTTTCCAGCTGAGGCTAATCTCAAGATCTGTATTCAGCCTTGTGGTAGAGCCTGCCCCAGGAGTTCAGTTAACACAGGCCTCAAGAATCACACAATTTCAGGCTGTGTCCTGCACTACTCCAGCCTAGTGACTCCCACATGCTGGCTCCTACACACGGTGACCTCCTCCTTATGCTTGTTAAACTTGCTGTCCTGGCCCCAGCCCAGCAGAGGCTGGGTGTCCGGATGTCAGGAAACCAGGCTATGTTGCTGGAGACACTGCATGATGTGAGCGCAGGGGGAGGGACAGAGCCGAGACTAAGCTGAAAACGCCAGGACTTTACTCCTGACCCTCTTGCCTCCTCCTATTGAGTGGTGGAATTATAAACCTGTGGCAGCACACTAGGCTGCAGTACATTTTTTTCTCATTTATCTTCTGAGCTTTTATTATTAATGTATATTGTATTTTTAGTCTTTCATTTGTGCGGCGTTTGTGGCTGGGTCTCAGTAGGTGGCCCTGGCTCATCTGGAACTCTCTATGTAGACTAGGCTGGCCTGGATATCAGAGAGATTTGCTTGTCTCTGCAGATGTTTTCTTATGTATTTAAGGATATGTCAACTCACAGATTTGGTCACCTTCTGGTACGTCGTGATTGGAGCCTACCTCCTTTTTCCTGCTGGCCTGGAATAGATCGCTCAATCACTTTCAGAACAGAGCATTCACGTAGTTCCTTTTCATTACATTTACTTATTTGTGTGTGGACACACATGAGCAGTTGGACTGTGGGAGACAGTTCCCTCCTTCTATCATGTGGGTCCTGGGGATCCAACACAGCTCATCAGGCTTGCAGCAAGCACTTTTACCCACCGAGTCATCTTGCCATCCCTATCAGGTACTTTCTAGAACAAGGTCAGTGCCAAGAGGACTTTATTTCTATAGCATCAGGTGTCATTTAAAAATATAATTGGCAAGACCTTCACAAGGTCCTAGTTTACAAAGGTACAACAGAGACAGGGTGAAAATTCACTCCCTACCTCTGTCCTTTAGCTGCCCAGTTTGTCCCCACAGGCTCTCGTAGTTCCTTTCTGGTGGCCTCCAAAGAGTAACTTCTTTTAAGGGGGAAAAAGTCCAGCTCATGTGACACTGTGTTATACAGTCAATCTGTTGATAACATCAGTATCCATCTCTTTCCATTAAATAAATCTCTAATCTATACATCTGAAGTATTCTGGTCTTATCATCATGACTCCAAATAGGATCACATTGACATTGTGGCCAACATTAGACTATTGAAGCCTTCGGTCACAGGAGGGCCAGTCAGTCTCTGTCCATAGCTTTCCTCTTTCCTGGAGAAAAATGCTTTCCAGATCTGCAAATTGAGCCAACAGTGGGCAGGCATCAAGTCTAGGGACACCAGATCCCCAGAGCTACAAAGGACAACTTACAAGGGAACACTCAAGGAGTATGAGGAACTGGGTTCAACCACCAGCAACTCCAAAGGAAAAAAAAGGGCCAAAGGGTTGGTGTTTGTGAGTTCTGACCAGGTCCCTCATTAAAAAACAGTAACAGTCACCACAGCTGTAAGCATTTTATGTTGAGTATGTGACAGGAACAGTATCAGAACTTCGGGTGCACGATCATCCCTAAATCCCCTCACAGTGACCTTGAGTCAGACACTACTACTTCTCTCTATTACCCAAGGAAAATGAGGGAAGGAGAGGCTCAGTCATCTGTCCAAGGTCATCAGAGAGACGGGCAGCTGGGCTTTGAACCCTGACATTGATTGTGGGAGTCAGGCTCACAGGATGTCCACAGATGGCAAGCTCCACACATGCAGGGACCTCTCTAAGATCCCAGTATGTACTCCTGTATTTAAGTGTCCACACACTCATACTCCAAGTAGACTGGTCAGATGGCAATAACATCCTTTACATGAATGGCTAGCTTATGTCCTATGTCCTCTGCTCCGAGAACAGCCTCTGGAATCTGTGTCTGAGGAGGCAGCCCTAGAGAGAGGGTTTGGAGCCAGAGGGCCATCCCCCAGTGTCAGCAGCACCTCTCTCTTCCCCTGGGTGGGGCCAGCTTCTGTACTGAGCCTGCCCACAGGAGCCAGGCCCTGGATGATGCAGCATGACCTGAAAGGCTGGGCATACCTGAGTCAGATGTGCTCCTGAACCACTCTGCTCCCTCCTCTACCCTCCATACAGACATGTTACTATCTGATGGGGCTGCCATATGCACTGCTGTACCCTGCACACCTCACAGAACATGGCCTTGGATTCAGCAGACCCTAAATGTTTGTTGAATGAAAAGCACACAAGCTAGATAACTGGACTTGGCCAGGTGGCACTTCAGGGGCATGGGGCCTCAGAGTCCTGTCACTGCCTCCTGTGGGGATCACCTGGACAGGCTGTGGGGTGAACTCCTTAACACTTAATCAAATCCTACCTCTGAGCTACATCTCAATCCCTTTCCCACCTCAGTCACAGGGTCGCCATCCAACTTGTAGAGAAGCAAGCTTCAGTCAGGACATTTCCCACAGAAGGAGCCAGAGCTCCTGCGAATCCTAAGTGCTCCCTATCAAGCCCACAACCATGACTCTGCTATGGTTTAAAGGGAGCAAGTTTTCCTCTTTTAAATTTTGATAGAAAAGTAAAGATTTCTGCCATCAGACAGCAAAAACTGAAATATATAATAATAATAATAATATTAAAGTGGTAAATTCAATCAGACATAAATCTGCTTGGATACACACAAACAAGCCCTGAAACAGAACCTGGCACCACTGGTGACAGTGATGGATACTCCAGATGTCTCTAGGACCCCCAAAATGCTGAACAAAGCAGGGGGCCATGATCAGTTGGACTGTTAATGTCCTTCAGCTGTCTCCTTGGCATACCTGGGAAGATGATACCTCAACTGGGGAATTTTCTCTATCCATCCATCCTGTGGGCATATCTGTGAGGTTTTATCTGGATTGTTGAATGAGATATGAAGACCAGCCCACTGTAGGTGGTCCTATCCCTGGGCTGGAAACCTGGGTTGCATAAGAAAGCAGGCTGAGCACAGGACAGGGGATCAAGTGGGTAAGTAGTGTTCCTCTGTGACCTGTTGTTGCACCAAATCCCCACCCCCTCGGGAGATCCTCGTGCACACCCTCTGAGGTCCCAAGGCTGACAAAACGGCCAGAGTATCTTCTATTTGGGTTTTCCGTAGTTTATGACATCTGTGAGGGGGTGACTTACAAAGGCATGAATTCTCAGAGGCTTTTTTCCCCCATATTTGAAATGCACGCCATCAGAGCATCCCACACACAGTCTCCACCAGCTTTTCATGAGCTGTCTTGCACCTCCATTCCCTGTGTCCAAAATGGCAGTTACCCCTTCCTTCTCCCAGAGCACTCAGTGGCTCTCAGCTGAGGACGCCTATCCAACCCCTGTGCTTCACTACCTGCCCCCGGGTCCTGCTTAACCTCCTGCCATGGTTTCCTCGGCGATGAACTGTGATGGAAACGGATATGAATGCTTCCCTCCACAAATTGGTTTTGGAGTGTTTTAACACAGTAATAGAAAGCTAACTTGAATAGCTCACTTACTCACCTGGGAACCAACGTGTCAAACAGCAGAAAACGGGGCAGAAATACTCAACTGCTCCTGGAGTAGATGGATTCAAAAAATTTATTTATTTCTTCCCAAGAGGCCCAGAACCAGGTGTGGTGGCTCATGCTTATAATCTCACTAGAAGCCTGAGGCAAGAGGACTGCCCTGAGTTCCAAAAAGATTTTGTCTCAAAGAAACAAACACCAAACAGACCTACATCATAAAATCTTATCTTATGTAGTGCTTTTGGTTGTTTTTTTTTAAAAAAAAAAAATAAAGTGTTTTTCAAAAAATTATGTGTATGCATACTATTTTAGGTGTAGGTTTGTAAACATGTATGTAATGCACATAGAAGCCAGAAGAGGGCATCAGGACCCCCAGGAACTTAAGTTGCATGTGGTGGTAAATTGCTTGATGTCCTGGGAACTGAACTCAGGTCCTCTAGAAGAGCTCTTAACTGCTGAGCCATTTCTCCAGGAAATAATTTTCAATTTTTGTTTTATTCCCTTTTTTAGAGACAGGTGCTCATGTAGCCAAGGCTTGCCTCAAACTTCCTATGTAATTGAAGATAACTGAAATTCTGACTTTCTTGCCTTAATTTTGAGTGCTGCAATTACAGGCTGCTGGGTTTATAAGAATGCACCCTATTTCCATATTTATGCTGTCCTAGGGATCCAACCAGGGCCTGGTGCCAGCTTGGTAGCATTCTACCAAATGAACCACATCCCCAGGCCACCTCATCTTCCTTTCTTTGAGATAAGGTCTGTCCACCAGGTGGCTGGTTCCTCCAAGGGGCGGGGCCTGCTGCAGAAAATGGACTGGGGAGGGGTTTTCTGCACCATCTTGGGCCCAAACGCTTGAGGCAGCGGGTGTAGAGAGAGAGATGGCCCCAGCACCTCACCCACGTGGAGGCAAGAGGGGGCATTTAAGGCCTGGGATGAGACTGCAGGCCTAAGATGCATGGGCAAAAGTAAACAGAGACTATGGGCGGGCCTCGCGAGCATCTGACCTGGCAGGCTCTGAGGAGCTGTGCAAGAGTGCTTGTGTTTGTGTAAGTTCCCCCATTTACCCTTTCCCTACCCAAGGTCATAAACCATAATACATTCACATAAAAATATATGGTTTGTCTGATGGCCCAAGAGACCCGGAGAGAACTCTGGCGACAAGGTCTCATGTATTCCAGGCTGGAACTCACTAAGAAATTAAGAAGAGCTTGAACACTTTTAAAATTTTATTTATTAGTTTTATTTATTTTATGTATTTGACTGTATTGCCTGAAGGTAAGGGCCCACATGTCGTGGAATGCAGAGGTCAGAAAAGGGTATCAGTTTACCCTGTTGTGGGTGCTGGGAATTGAACCTAGGTCCTCTGCAAGAGCAGTCGGTGCTTTTAACTGCTGAGCCATCTCTCCAGCCTTGACCTTGACCTTATTTTCCCACTTCCAACTCTCTGAGGTTCCATGTAGAATTTTATCAACTGAGAGACCTACATTTCCAGCCGCTACCATTTTGTTTTGTTTTAAATATAGGGTTTCACTATGGAACCCAGCCTGGCCTCAAGTCACAGCAACCTTGCTGTCTCAGTGTCCACAGTCCTGGGATTACAAGCATGTTACATCATGCTGGGCTCTCATCTCATGAGAATCCATGGCTGTAGTCTTCAGAGCTGTGAGGTCTAAAGCTCAAGCCAGGACCAGTAGAGGATCATAAGAAGGTAAATTCTGATACCCAGCTATGGAACTGAGAGAGGGGCACACAGGGTTTACAGGGGTACAGCAGGGCTGGTAGTACCAGGAAGGTACCCAGGAGGGTGACTTCCTACCATGTGATATGGTCCTTTCTGTCACCACACTGCCCCAGGCCAGCTTATTCCCAGAGTGTCACACACTGATCTGCACCCAAGGTCACAATACCTGAGCACTCATCCAAGCAGGATCAGGCTTGTCACAGTCTACCCTGGACATGATTCCCACTTCACCCGTGTCACAAGCAGAAAGGCCTTGCGGGGATATGAACTCTTTCGTTGCATCTGAACACGCCTGTGTCTTCTTCCCAGAGAACTGCTCCACAAAGCAGCTGTTCCCTGTGGGCACAGAGAACTCTGAGGCTCTCCCTGGATCTTATGGGAGAAGTGTCCTCCATGACAGACTGGAGACCCTCATCAGCACTGGTTCATAGCATTAATCCTCTGTTGTGAATCAGGCTGGATCATTTAAAAGGGGAAACAAGAAGAAAAAAGCATTTTTCCTATCACTGATACCCTGAAAAGGGGTTGTAGGTCAGCTTGCTGGATGCAGGGAGAACACAGGGCTAAACTTAAACTACAAAATGTTTTGTTTGTGAGGGGTCTATCTACATAGAATAGACTGGCTTTGAACCTTGGGAAAGCCTTCTGCCTCAACAAACTGGTAGGACTGCAGTTGTGAGACACCATGCCTAACCTACAAATTTTAGTTTGAAACTTGTGCTTAGACATCAAAATCTCCCACCATGAACTATTCATTTGGAGCGAGGTGTGGTGGTGCATGCTGTGATCCCAGCACTTGGAGGATAAGGTGGAGTACCTTGAGTTGAATGAGACCCCATCGCTCTGGAACAAAAGCATATTCAATGTCTGCTCCAAACACAAGTGGCCACTGTAAGGTTCTCCACAAACAGGAACTCAGAACCTGGGAAATCTGAAGAATCTAAGTGTACTTGTATAAAATTTTTTTAAAAAGCTGCTTTGATTATTTGGGCATCCTCTGTTTTTTATTTTACCACCTCCATCTCTTTATTCACTGAATCCAATTTCTTGCTCAACAACAAACTTTGGATCTTCAGTTAGGGCCGTGCTTCTTGGAGAGGTGAAGCCAGAACAGCTGCCATTACAGAAGTAAACCTGAAGAGCACAGGGTGGGGCAGGAGGGTCAGATCCCTACTTCTGGTCACACAGCTGTCCAGGTAGGAAGGGAGAACGTCAACAGTGGAGCCTGTGTGGGCAGGGGAGGGAAGGAGGACAGCTCCACAGAAGGCTCTCCAGAGGGAGGTAGTTGCAGCCATGGCAGTTTCTCTCTGGTCCCCGTCAACCCCACCAAGCACATTCAGCACAAAGAGCAAGCACAGTGTCTAAGGAACAAAGTCTGCGAGAACACCGTGACTTTCACTGCTTCCTATGCTGCTTGAACCCCAGAACCCGAGCTCCTGGCAATAGGCAATCACTGGGAGAAACCAGAGAAGTGATGCAAAGTTCTGCCCAGGTCCTGTGCCTGTCTCCTCCTCACAGACCAGGCGTCCATTTTCTGTTGATCAGGAGCCTACTGTTTCCACCTCTGGATAGCCTTCATAGGATAGGTGTCTTTTCTACCTTAAGGCTGTTGCCTGCAGACCCAGGAGTTCTAGTTCTGTGCATTCTTTTGGCTGTGGGTGGCAGGAAAGACATTCTCCTAACACAACAGGGAGCTCAGATGGGAGAAAAGGGACACAATTCCCCAGGAACATAAGTGTCAAGCACAATGTTTCTTGGACAGAAGTTCTTGTGGATTGAACCCTTATAATATTCTGAGGTGATTTTCTTCTGGCTGTACCTGGGAACCTGGAACATGACCAGAAGATCACATGAGACAGGGCCCCCAGGAAAAGAGGACCCATTAGGCTCCCTCCCCATCCTGGGCTCTGACCTCTGCTCTGAGATGGTTAAGTGGTGCTGTAGTTGGATTTCCATGTCTAGTTCCTGGATGAGCAGCTCATTCTGCTTCAACAGGTACTGGACTTCAGCTTCAAGTCTATCATGTTTCTGCTCAGCATTAGAAGATTATGTTAGTCCTGGAGGGTTACAAACACACACACACACACACACACACACACACACACACACACTCAAATGTCAAGCTTCCCAGCTAAGGGTAATGGAATTGGAGGATGCCTGGGACACCTTGGAAAAGAAAGTCAGCTTTTATAGATTATAAAACAGTGGGCTGAGGAGATAGCTGTAAAGTGTAGGAGCCGAGTTCCAGCTCAAAGCCATGAAAAAAAGGAACAGAAAGCCAGGTGTGAATCACAGCTTTATAATCCCAGGGTACAGGTGAAGAAAGCTGGATCCCTGGGGCTCCTTGCCAGCTAGCCAAGCTGGCCAGTACTGTTGTTTTTCTCTCAATTGCTAATAAAATTGTCCTCAACCTTTCTTCTGGGTACAATGATAATTTTTTTTTTACTGGAGACCGTGAATCTAGAAAGAAACCCGAGTCTCCAAAGTAATCCCCTGTCATTAACTTATTTCCCTTCCAGGAAACTTCCTCCAACCTGAGACTCGGTGATCCCCCAAGTAAACACCAACCCACAGCTGAGCCTGACCCCACAAGACCAATTCCCCTGGAAGGAATGCTCCCCACAAAGCCTCCTTATAGGTCCAAGTCCATCCACCACAGGTCCTCCAACAGCACCTACCCTGATCCTCACAAATGACCTCAATAGCATCAGGGAAAGAAAATGACCCGTGAGCAGCTTTTCAGCAGAATACAATACACAGTGGAGAGCACTGTAACCAGCCCAGGGTCAGTCCACAGGAGGCCGGTTGAATCCACGGCAGATCTTGTCTGAAGCTCAATAGTCTACAACACTATGAAGGGGAATTTGTCCTAAGACAGAGCAATGCACACAAGAGAGTCAGCAACAACAAGTTGCAACAAGATGCACTGCACGACTCCCTGTTGTGAGAAGAATCAGATGTGAACATCTCTGTACACAAAGTTGAACTCGTGAGAGTTATATCTGTTCAGGGAAAATGAAAAGTGCTGTTTCATTTTTTAAAATATCCATACTCAGGTACAATACTGGCATGAACACAATGGGAGTCACTACTTTGTAATTGGATTTAAGTTCTGCTTCATAAGATAGAGCCCATACCTGACATTGATATCAGGCCTAGGAACCTGAGACTAGACAGGTCCCAGGACAGAAAAGAAAGCCTAATAGTAGTTTTCTACTACAGAGTTATAGTATTAAACTGACTCCTAATGAAGTTTTGTTATGCCTACAGATGAAAGCATCTCTCACCTCTCACCAGAGAATCTTCCTTATACAGCAGATGGTGATCAGTAATGCAGAAACCCACAACTTCCCAATGTGCAGAGCACGAGAGGCTGCAGAGCGCTGATCCCTGAATAGGACATCTATATCAAACTTCTGCCAACAAAGGCTCAGGGATCAGAAGACTTTAAGAACCAGAGAGGATGGATGACCACAAGGAAATAGAGTTTTCCAGATGGCTGGTCAGTTAGTAATATGAACTCACAGCATTGCTGAGATCAGGCATAAGTCCCATGCAAGATCACACCAGACCAAACCTCAGCATAGACACAGGGAAGTGGTAAGGAAACCTTAACCTTACCCTGGGAACCATTGGCAGCCATTGGCTTCTAGGAGGCAGAGAACCTGTCTCTTTTAAGGGTGAGACTATTGGTCAACCAGGATCCAGTGGATGATCCCACACTGAAGGACATTTGGGGACACAAATTTGATTCTGTAGTCCTTTGTGTATGTAGAGTAGATTAAATTGGGCGAAAGACAGTAAGGGAAGGTATGGATAGAGGAAGGGATATAAATACCATTAAAATATATTGTATGAAAATCACAAAAAGTCAATAAAATTCTTTTTAAATACCTATGTTGATTGTATGATTCTTGTTATATCTCACATCCAAATTAACAAATAAAAAATCAAGTGAAAGTCAGGGAAATTGCCTTTTGGAAAAACTGATGCTTGTAGCGATTAGATGAGGCAGAACGGGACAGGACACTAACCCGGGGATGAGGGGATCATAATATCCCAATGGCAAGCCAGCCTGGCAGAAACTGCGAGCCTCAGGATCAGCGAGACACAGTGCCCAGGCAATAGAGCACAGGAAGACTGAGGGGCACACTCAGTCCTCTTCAGACCTCCGAACCCTCCAGACCACCACATGCACAGAGAGAGAGAGAGAGAGAGAGAGAGAGAGAGAGAAAGAGAGAGAGAAAGCCCTAAGGATGACATCTTGCTATGAACAGGAGAATTTAGACTAAGGATACCAGCTGTGTTTCAAGCAAACCCCACCTCGCTGGTTGCCTTGGCATTAAAAATGCACAAAGTTGTGGTTGCTGGAGAAACTTTCCTCTTGAAGCCAGAAATCTCCCTGACTCTAACCCGGGCTGCCATGAGCTCTTCCACACCCCCGGTCAACTGGCAGCTACACAGTGTAAGCTGTGGGAGGGCACTCGCTAGTGTCACTCACAGCAGAATGGGCTGAGAGGCCACTACTCCTCTGTAAAACTGAACCAAGAGCTGGACAAGGGAAGACACCACCTTGGGGTGCAGGGACCACAAGGAAGAAAGGCCACACTCCAACATAAAGATGATGATCAGACTTGCTCACTTCATTTCTGCACAGGGCTCTCCTACCTGCAAGCTTCTTTCCACCTGGGATCTCACAGGATCCAGGCAAAGGAAAAGAGCCACAGGCCCCAGACCTCAGACTCACATCTCTGCTATGCCCCAAATAATAATATGACTATGTGACTGACCTGTCCCCTTCATTGGATGCAGCTACTAGCAGAGCAAGAAAGATCTGCTTGCCAATAATACAGTTGGAGCCCAGGAGAAAGGGTGATTGGATGGGCACACAAGTGGGCAGGTGCCTGCTGTCAGCTGCCTGGCCCTACCTGCTTTGGCTTGGCCTGGAGGTCGCTGATCTTCTGCTCTGCTTCAGTGAGCCGCTTCATGTCTTCTGAGGGCTTCTGCAGCCGGTCCCACTCCTGGAGGAGCTTTCTGTTCTCCTGACTCTGCATCTGCACTTTGTCCTTCAGCTGAATCCATTCATTCAGGAGCTAGCTAGGGAGGTTGCTGAACATCAGCCGAGTGAGTCCCAGGCAGCCTCCACTTGGCATCCCCACCTCCAGGCCCCAGTCCAGCCAAGGCTCCAAAAATCCCCAGTAAGATCCAGCCAAGAGCCCATAGCATCTAGGCCATCAGCACTCAAAGGAAGGCCAAAGTCAGTGAACAGCCAAATTCCAGAAAAACTCAAACTACTATGGAAAACCCTGATACCTCAACGGATACATGTAAATTCAAAGAATAGGTACCTGCTC
The DNA here is from genome assembly GCF_000622305.1 of Nannospalax galili. Taxonomy (NCBI): domain Eukaryota; kingdom Metazoa; phylum Chordata; class Mammalia; order Rodentia; family Spalacidae; genus Nannospalax; species Nannospalax galili. Next base: position 3,165,586 of record NW_008352659.1, on the reverse strand, counting down.
CCACCTGTACCTATATGTCCTGGGATCTGGGGTCCATGAACAGGTGGAGGACAAAAGTACCCTGAGGGGGAACAGGAGACCCAAGGACAGCACATCCATTTACTGATCCCATGGCCACAAGCTCAGTAAAGTCCCTGCCAGAGCCCAGAACTCCAGAGCTGCCTGACCTCCTGTCTCATGTCATCAATTGCTCTTCTATCCACTGGCTTCTGATGCTGTCAAGATGACAGGAAGGACTAACAGTCTCTGTCACACTCAGGAAAACCTTGCCAAGCCTGGCACTCAACGGAAGTGAGTCTTTTTCACCAGCTCCTTGCACGTCTCTAATGCGTTGGTGTGCTCCTTCTTCAAGTTCTGCAGGTGGGACATGAGCTCCGTACACTCCATCTTCAGCCTCTCAGCAGCAAGTCTCAACCTGTGGTAGGGTCTGGCCCCAGGAGAAAAGTGTCCCATGATGACGGGCTTCAAGAATTAAGCTGACTCTGGGCAGTAGATGCCACATCTCCATATCCTACACTCTGTGACCTCCTGGTGCTTGTTAAACTTCCTGTCTTGGCCTCAGGTCAGCGGAGGTAAGGTGTCTAGGTAAAGGCAGCTCTGGCTGCATCAGCTCCCTGAGTGGGTCTGGAAGGGCAGCCTTGCTCACTAGGAAGTTTCAAGGAGTCAGTGCTACAGGCCTGGGTCCACCAGAAACCTATGATAAAGGTTCTCCTGTCTTCAGAAAACTGATTCTCAGTCTTCGGTGCCCAACACACCAATGCCCGGCCCATATACCGCAGCATTTCTGAGGGTGAGACCCAACATTCCGGTTGCTTTATAATCTCCCATCAGAATTCCAATGTGCAGTCAAGGTAAGCTTATTGGTCAACACAGAGCTGCTCAGAGTGTGGCTCCGAGGTCAGGGCACTGCAGGACCTGGAAGCTTGTGAGACCGGCAAATCCTCAGACCCAGTCACAGACCTCCTGGCCTCAAGATCCTCTCTCTCTCTCTCTCTCTCTCTCTCTCTCTCTGTCTCTTTGTCTCTGCCTCTCTGTCTCTGCCTCTCTCACACACACACATAGACACACAAACAAATACATACACAGAGCAAATACTGATAGAGAGAGACAGAGAGACAGAGAGACAGAGACAGAGAGAGACAGAGACAGAGGCAAGCAGTGACAGGGGGTGAGGAGGATGAAGAAGACAAGGGATGCAGAGAGAGGACTATTGTGTCAGGGTGAAAAGAACAGAAGCAGTGAGGAGCTGCTGCCAGGATCACCCACCATCTGTCAGGAAACTACAGAGACTCCACAAACTCACAGAGCTCTAGCCATTCATGAAGTTTACACCACCTGAATGATGGGCATGCACACACTATGGCCTCAGTCCCCACAGCTGTGCGACTTGGGCCACAGGCTCTGGATTTCACTTGGAGGAAGCAGAACAGCCTGAGTAATCATTTTAAAATTACCAAGGCTGCAGTTTCTGCTCCGGGAAGCATTTAGGAACGTGAGTCTGTGCATGGGAACACCGTGGGGAGCAGCTTCCTGGAAATGGGGAAGTAAGGGGAGACAGCTGGAGGTGACAGTGGGGTCAACACAGTCATGGGGAGCTGGGCACAATCACCACCTCTCATCAAACGCCCCTCTACTGGTGACAAAGGTCAGGCGATTGGGCAGCTCATCCCTCTCACGGCGTATCAGCTATAGATGAGTGGTCAGATTCTCCACCTGCTCATTCATGGGCTGTTTAGTGAGGGGGGGAGGCGGATGCTGGCTCCCCAGTGGTCCCTGTGGGGCGATGAAAACAAATCATTTTGCTCAGCACAGAGGCATACACCTTTAGTCCCAGCTTTCAGGAGGGAGGGGCAGTGGATCTCTGTGTGATCAAAGCCAGCCTGGTCTACATAGCAAGCTTCAGGCCAGCTTGTCCTACAGGAAGACCCTGTCTCAAATAACTAAAAAAAAACACAAATCATTTTCAATTCAATAATGATATACACAGCACTGGGGCTGGACAGACAAAAAAAAAAAAGTGAGGTTCAAGCAGGGGCTGGAAGAAGAGAACATGCTTGGAATCTAGTGACGACCTCGTGGAACAGGGCAACTGTCTGAAACTAGAGCCCAGCAGCCATGTCTCCATCCTCCCCCACCACACCTACACATGTGCCTTGTCCTGCGTGAGTCCCACTGCACCTGGGCCTGCCCATGCTAGCATAATGTTGCTGGCTTAGAGGATGGTGCCCCTCACTGCTGATGTGATTCAGGTGAGTCCCGGGGCCTCCAGGGCTGAGCCCCACCGAATCCTCAACACCTGATCCCAGGACCAAAAGCATCTGGACAGAAAACTCTGTTGATGTTGTTATGAGGACAGCAGCTGACCAGATCCCAATGGAGCTGTGGCAGCACAGAGGTGCCTCAACTGCTCTGAGGGAAACTGGAAGGGGAAGGGGAGGAGATGGGACAGAGGAAGGGGTCATTGGACCCACTAAATCACGCATCCTAGGTCAGAGTGCAGTTGAGAGGACTTGGGCCTGCTGGTCACCCAGACAACAAAGTGTGTGCCGCCCTGCTCAGCGTCCACCCTGGATGCTCCTTTCTGCACCATGAACCCATCTTCATCTCATCAGTCCCCTAACTGCTCATCAGAGCAGTACTGGACTCACCTGAGAGCAGCCGACACCCATGAGACCAGACAGTAGGGTGTGGGGCCCTGCCCTGACAGTCTCAGCTCTGACAGTACATTCAAACCTTCAAGCACTACCCCACACTGCTTCCCAATAGAGAGGACTTCTGTCATCCCCACACCCTGTCACCTGTGTGGGAATATGACAAAGTAAAGACAAGTAACCCTGAAAACCCCACGAGTGGCAGGCTCTTTGACTTGGTCCTGAGCACTTCCACCACACAGTGGTCTCCCAGAGCCCTGAGATCCAACTGGGCCTGATCAGAATCTCCTGTGTAGTTGGCTCAGGACATCACCATGAATGGATTCAGGAGTGCCAGACCAGGACAAGGACTGAGGAAAGAGACAGCCACAAGTCATGCTCCATTGCGAGGAGAGGTGGGGTCCCAGGAAACAAGAATGAGCAGAACCCATTCCCCACACATGCTGACTCAGAAACTAAGGTGGCACCTCCAACCAGCAGCACAGAGTCACCACTAAGTCCTGAGGTTTGGCCATTGATGGGAATCTTGGGCCTTGGACAGAGGGGCTTTCCCTCCCTGTTACTGGTATATTAGACAGACACTGCGTCTGAAGGAATCCACTGGGGTGAGATGCACTGACTCCCTTCCTGTCTCCTGCTGGCCTCTTACCCAACTCTGAGTCAAAGCCAGGCCCTCCCTGCACAGCACCTTCACCCTGACAGTTACTGGCTCTCTAGCCAGACAAGGATTCTCTGCAGTCCTTGACTGTCGGAACTAAGACAAGCACAGAAGACCCACTGCTGCCCAGTGTGTCACAACGCCAAAGCCCCATTTCTGGAAGGCCCAGCTCAAGCCCCATCTCCTCCAGGAGCCTCCCCACTCCCTAGTAGAACTCACTAGGCCTTCCCAAGGACCATCTCCTCCTTGATGGTCTCCCCAGAGACCGAAGGCCAGCTTCCTCTGGCCTCTCTCTGGTCTCTCCTCACTCTCCATTCTCTCTCCTAAATAGCCTGTCAGTCTTGCCAACATGTCTATGGGTGAACCCGATAGGCACTGAGCAAATGCCCCAACAGGAGTCACTGTCTCCACAAGACTGGTCACATCATCAAAGGTTGTCCAGGGCCCTCCAGGATACAACAGAATGTCCAGGGAAGGGACTGTTGGGGTTAAAGGAACAGCTCTTGCCTCCCTGATAACTTCTCCCCCTATTTACCAGAAGCCAAGCTCCCCTTCCAGGAGCCTTCCCTGGGAACACAGGAAGCCCTTCAGCACATACTTCAGTCCGCAAACACAGATATGTACTTCTTCAAGCGAATTCTCTTACTCTCTCGGTGTAAGGATTTGAACCCTCACTAAACTGTGCCCCAAAATATCTATTCCCCTTTGTGGAGTGTACCTCCTTATCCTTATAAGAAATAAAGTACTACTGGGAAATAAGTCATGACGAATGGGGAGGAGAAAAGAGAAGTCACCTGAAGCACACAAGTCCACCTGGATGAGCCACAGGGCGTGTTATGATATGGCACTGGCAAGCATGAAGTGGGCAGAGGAGCCAGCCATGTGTCTCACACATGAAAACTGTTTCCTGGTTTCTGTGTGGAAGGTCCTTCCTGTCCTAGAATCACGGGGTCCCCTGGTCACTGTACCTCATCTCTGAGGAACTGATGCATGGCTTCCACAGGCCTACACCATTTACCTCACAGCCAGGCGCTCTGAGGGTCCTCATTTCTCCCAACCTCCATGAGGCTGGTGTTAGCCCAGAGTGACATTGTGTTACCTCATTGTTGGAGCCTCTGTACTTTCTCCTGATGTCACTATAAGGGACACTCAACCACCTTCAGAACAGAACACTCAAGTACTTACTTTTTAAAAAACATTTATTTGTGTGTGTAGCATGGTCACATATGTACCACAGTTCGAGGGTGGAGGTCAGAGGACAACTTGTAGGAGTCAGTTCCTCCTTCGTGGCTCCTGGGGATCGAACACAGGTCATCGGACTCGGCAACAAGCTGGCCCCATAAGGTACTTTCTAGAACAAAGTCAGCTCCAAGAGGACTTGATTTCATTACCATCGGGTATGATTTTAAAATATAATTGACAAGACCTCCACAATGTCCCAGTTTAGAAAGTTTCCAAGAGAGATGCTGAAAAATTGTTTCTTCCTGCCTGTCCTTTAGCTGCCCAGTTTGTCCCTAGAAGCTCTCATCGTTCCCAGGTTCCTATGCATTCCTTGATGCTGGGGTCCAAAAGGGAACTTATTTTAAGGAGGAAAAAAAGTGCCAGCTCTCTGTGTTATACAATAAATCTGTTAATGACATCAGTATCCACCTCTCTCCACTGAAAAGTCTCTTTATGCATATGAAGTAGTCTGGTCTTATAATCATGACTCCAAAATGGGACCACATGGATGTTGTGACCCACGTTAAAGTGTTGAAGCCTTCAGCTACAAAAGTTAGCCAGTCCCCTTCCCTAGCTAGCTTTCCTCCTTCCTAGAGAAAAATGCTTTCCAGAACCAAAGATTTGAGAGAAGGGGCAAGCACCATGTCTAGGGACACCAGATTCCCAGGGCTACAAAGGAAAGCTCTACGGGGGAGTTACAAGGGAACTCAAAGAAGATGTGGGGGCCTGGGCTCAATCACCAGCACCAGCAAAAGAAAAATAGGGTCCAAAGGGGTGGTGCTTAGCTGTGAATTCAGAGCAAGTTTTCAGTCAAAACAGTGACAGTCACCACAACTACAAGCATTTCATGTGCACTATGTGCCAGGCACTGTGTAAGACCTTCAGATGCACGATCATCCCTAACCCCCCTCACAGTGACCTGGAGTCAGATACTACTATATCTCTCTCTTAGGGCCTGGCTCCTGTAGGTTGGCTCAGCACAGCAGTGGGCCCCACCCAGGTGAAGGGAGAGGTGCTGCTGACATGGTGGGGGGTGGGGGGGTGGGGGGGTTGCCCTCTGGCTACAAGTCATCGCCAAGGAGAGGCTCAGTCATCTGTCCAAGGTCATCAGAGAGAAGGGAAGCTGGGATTTGAACTCTATGGAAGCCAGGCTCATAGGATGTCCAACCACATGGCAAGCTCCACTCATATAGGAACCTTCCTGAGGGCCCAGCCAGTGTTCTTGGATTTAGTATGCACACACATCACAAGTAGGCTGGTCAGAATGGCAGCGACACATTCTGGGGATGGCCAGCCTGTGGCCTGTGGCCTCTGATCAGGGTGCAGCCTCTGGAATCTGTGCCTAAAGGAAGGAGGTCCTGGAGGGAGGGCTTGGAGCCAGAGGACACCCCGGGGTCAACAGTACCTCTCTTCACTTGGGTGGGGCCAGCTGCCATGCTGAGGCTGCCGACACTAGCTGGGCCCTGGATGATGCAGCCGGACCTGAAAGGCTGGGCACACCTGGGACAGTTGCGATCCTGAACCTCTCTGCGCCCTCCTGTCTGCCCTCCTTACAGATGTGTTACTAGCTGCACTCTGCACACCTCACAGAACACTGTCTTGGGTACAGCAGACACTAAATGTTCATTGAATGAATGAAAAGCAGTCAACGTTAGCCACCTGGCCAGGTGCCACTTTCGGGGCATGGGGCTTCAGAGTTCCTTCATTGCCTCCTGTGGGGAATCACTTGCACACTCTGTGGGGGTGACCTTCTTCCTTGAACACATTAGGCAAGTTCTACCTCTGAGCTACATGTCCATCCCCTTTTTCACCTCAGTCAGGAGGTGGCCCTCCATCCCCTAGAGCAGGAAGCTTGTGTCAGGGGACATTTCGAACATAAGGAGTCAGACCTCTTAAAAGTCATAATATCCCCATCTCACAGCCCATGAGGATGACTCTACTATTGTTTACGTAGAGCAAGTTTTCCTCTTTGGTGGTTTTGGTAAGAATAAATAAATAAAGCCATCTGTCATGAGACAGCAAAAACAAAAACAAAATCACTACTATGCCAGTTTCAATCAGACACAAATCAGTGTAGACAGACTTGGAAAACCCTGAAAGATAAACACCATCAGTGACACAACCAGAGGCCCCAGGCTGTCTCTAGGACCCCACAGTGCTGAACAAAGCAGGGGGCTGTGATCAAGTGGAGAGCTTTTGTGCTAGAGACTTCAGTGGCCAACTTGACACACCCAGGAGAAGGGCCCTCAAATGGGATATTTCCTCTAGTCCATTGGCCTGTGGGCACGTCTGTGAGGCATTCTCTCCATTGGTGAGTGATGTTAGACAGCTCAGTCCACTGTGGGTAGTGCCACCCCTAGGTAGGCGGCCCTGGGTTGTGTAAGAAAGCAACTGAGGGCTGGGGAGATGGCTCAGCAGTTAAGAGCACTGACTGCTCTTGAAGAGGACTGGGTTTGAGTCCCAGCACTCACATGGCAGCTAACAACTGTCTGTGACTCCAGTTCCAGCAGATTTTAACACACTCTTCTGACCTCTGCAGGTACTGCAGGACACAGGTACACTTATACACTCATACATATAAAATAAAAATAATAAATTTTAAAAATAGAAAGCAGTGAGCACAGGCCAGAGGAGCAAGCCAGTAAGCAGCATTGCTCCTGGTCTTGGCTTCAGATCCTCCCCTCAGGCTCCTGCTGGAGCTCCTGCCCTGGTTTTCCTCCGTGAAGGACTCTACTGTAAGCCAAAAAGATTCTTCCCCTCAAATGGTTTAGATGAGAGGGTCTTATCAAAACAATCTAAAGCTAACTTGAAGAGCTCACTTATTCACCCTGGGAACCAAGGTGTCAATAGCAGAGGACTTGGAAGATTTAGACACAGAAATACTGACCTGCTCAGGGATGAGATGGACTCAGACCATTTCCTCATTTCTTCCCAAAAGGCCCAGAGCCAGGTGTGGTGGCTCATGCCTATAATCTCCCTATTTGGAAACCTGTAGCAGGAGGATTGCCAGGAGTTCCAAAAAAACTGTCTCAATCTAAGAAATATAAACCAAATGGACCCAAAGAGTAAATCCCTATTTAGTTCTTTTTTGGTTTGGTATTTTTTATATTTTATATTAAAAGATTCAAAAATTTAAAAGATTATGCATATGCATGTATGTCTGTGCAGAAGCATGTGATCCTCACAGAGTCTAGAAGAGGGCATCAAATTCCCCTGAAGTTGAGTATATGATGTGTCATATTTAGGGGGAGCTAAATAAATGGCGTCGAGGAGAGAATGAAACAGCTCCATTATAAAGTGGGAATCCCTGGATAAGTCGGGCTTTCTGCACCAAAGTCATAGACCCCAAGTAACCCTTGCTGAGCTGGAACCCTCGATGCAGACCAGAATGACCTAGAACTCACCAAGCAGACCGGCCTGGCTTGGAACTCATTATGCAGACCAGGCTGGCCTGGAACTTGTGGAGATTTTCTCACCTCTCTGTGAGTTCTGGACTCACAAGGAAGAGCCATCAGCTCCGGCTAGAAAAGATGATCTAAACTGTGCAAAATTGGAAATCACATTTTTATTCACAAAAATACAGTCATTTTGCTCAAAGGGTGTTCAAAAGGGTAATCAATACATACAGTGAAATCAAACTGAACAAAAGCCTTAACAAAATAAAATTATCCTCAGCAACAAACCCTCTGGCTGGAGAGATGGGGGCACACACTCACATGCCATCACTGGCCTTGGATACAGGGTCACAGCCCAGTCCTGGATTTTCAAGATGGGTGCAGGGATGTGTATTTTGTTGTTTGTTGGTCAAAGACCAAGGATGAGATATGTTACAGGCCTTGATTCAAAGCCTTTCATCTTCAGTCACGCCCCTCTACCTGACAGTGTCTGTGCTGCCCGTCCTGACAAAAGTAAACGTTCAGACTCCTTCTCCTGGATGTCCAGCAGCTCTGGATGCCCTTCAACACTTTCCTGAAACGCCCTCCCTGCTGCATCCTTAGCAAAACAGGAAGTCTCCTTGGGCCCAAAGGATTTCCTCTCTTCAAATCTTTCCATTCCTGGGAGAACATAAAGGTTTTAATAGTTCATCTCTTCCTGCACACTGATAATTTTGTTCCATACAGTTCTAGGAGCTTTAGTTTCCTGATGCTTTGACTCTGAGCGCCACTG
>NW_008352659.1:3145141-3149949 GCF_000622305.1 Nannospalax galili | reverse complement strand
AAGTATTTGGGAACTTGTATCTAATCCTTAAAAGATTTTAGGGTTACCTCTTCAGAGGGGGGACTGTTGGAGGGGAGGGAGTGGGCATGGATTTGATCAAAACACCTTATATACATGTATGAGATTCTCAATAAAGTTTTTGTAAAAATAAAATTTAAAAAAAAATAGACATTTAAACGTCCCCCAGTCTCAGTGCCTGTGATTTTCATCTGAAATAGCTGATAATAAAGTATATGTTTGCCTCCACGTGAAGAACAGTAGGAGAACTTCACCAGGTGCTGGACATTAGCTTCCAGTCTATGTTCCTAGTGGACATAAGGAGATTATGTTCTTAGAGGAGGGTCAGACCACAGAGAGAGAGAGAGAGAGAGAGAGAGAGAGAGAGAGAGAGAGAGTTGCAGCCACATGTTTAGTTTTCCAGCTGAGGCTAGTGGAAGAGGAGAACACCTGGGAGACCTGGGAAAACCGTGGGCTGATAACAGAGCTCAGTCACGAAAGGCTTGCCTTTTAAGTAATAGGACATGAATTCCATCTCAGAAGCATGAAGGAAAGAAAACAGGAAGGTGTGAATCACAGTCTTGAAATCCCACTGCACAGGAGGCAGAGTCAGGGGGATCACTAGGGATCCCTGACCAGCTAGCCAAGCTTGGCTGAACTGCTACTTTTCTCTCAACTCTAATAAAATTATCTTTGAGGTTCCTTCTGAGTTCAGTTTTGATTTGTTTGTTGTTGAGGATAAGAACCGAAAAAGAAGTGCTGGAGAGATGGCTCAGTGTTTAAGAGGACTGGCTGCTCTTGTAGAGGACCCAGGTTCATTTCTCAACACCTATATGGCACCATCCATAACTCCAGCTCCAGAGTATCCAATGCCTTCTTCTGCCCTCTGCCCACAGCGCACGACACAGGTGCACTTACATACACGCTGACAATATATTCATATACATAAAAATAATAAATCAAAATTTTAAAAAAGAAACCTGAGTAACACCCTGGCTAAAACTTATTTCCACTCCCAGGAACTTTTTCCAACCTGAGATTCGGTGATCCTCCAGGTAAACATCAACCTCCCACAGATAGGGCTGACCTCACAGGAGAATCATCACTTCGTATCTGCACAGGGCTCTCCTACCTGCAAGCTTCTTTCTACCTGGGATTGCATAGGATCCATGCAAAGGAAAAGAGCCACAGGGTCCAGAACTCAGACTCACACACATCCTCCTGCTAAACACCAAGTGCTAAGCTCATTGCACCCTCTTAACACAGTGACATGTAGGTGTGTGATCATGTGGTTGACATATCTCCCTCATAGGGCTGCAGGCTCCAGCAGAGACAGGAGGGATTGCCTCCCAATAACCCAGTTTGTCACAAGAGGCTGACATCCCAGAAACACTTATAAATGATCACAGAAAGAAACACTTGGAAGGAATGTAGGTGGGTGGCTACGTGGGCAAATAAATGATTGATTGGTGAGGGCATGGCTGTGCGAATGAGCAGACAGGTGGGCAGTTAGATGGGCAGATGGGTGCAAAACTTAGCCTATCCACAGATGTCAGTCCCTACCTGCTGCTGCTGAATGTGGAGGTTGCCCGTCTCCTGGTCCCGCTCAGTGCACATCTTCATGTCCTCCAAGCGCTGCTGCAGCACCTTATGCTCCTCCAGCAGCTTTCTATTCTCCTCCCTGATCCTGTCCACTTCGTCCTTGAGATGAGTCCACTCACAAAGGACCCGGCTGAGGAGGTTGCTGGAGTGCCACAGGCGACATAGTGAACCCCAGTCACACTTCACCTGCCAAGCCCACTTCCAGGTACCACCAGCCCTGCCAGGACCCAAGTCCCCAGGAAAACCCAAACAGGATCCCACAAGAGCCAGGCCAGCAGCACTCAGGGGGAGGCCAATAGCAGATACCAGCCAAATCCCAAAAGGACTCAAATCACTTCTGGAAACTCTGAAACAACGGGATACATGCATCTCCTAGGAAAGGAGACGGCCCCACTGGTGTGTGTATGTCCAAGGTAACAGGGAAACACCAGCAGGTAGGGTGAAAAAACACTCTTAGGGAAGCTAGAAGACCATCGGGGAGCACATGCCTGTAGAACAGTTGCCTAGGCAACTGTCTCAGTAAAGCCTCAGCCAAATCCAGTGCTGCCTGACCTCCCTCCTCATGATATAAATTGCTCTTCTGTCTACCGGTTTCCAAAGTTGGCAAGATGATAGGAAGGACTAACAGTCTCTGTCACACAGGAAAACTGAGATACAAAGACACAAATCCTCTCACAGAAGGCAAGTAGCTTGCTAAGAGACAGAAGCAGGACTAGAACCTGAGCCCCTGACTCTAGTCCAGAGAAAAAGCAAAAGGACAGAGGCAGCCACTCCATAAGTGTCAGGGTCCCTCAAGCCCGGTACTCACCAGAAGAAGCCTGTCTCCTTCACCTCTTCCTTGCACTTCTCTGAGGCCTTGGTGTGCTTGATCTTCCATTCCTAGAGGTGCGACATGACCTAAACATGCTCCATCTTCATAACCTCAAGGTCAGTATTCAGCCTGTGGTAGGGCCTGGCCCAGGGAGCACAGTGTTCAGTTAACACAGGCCTCGAGAATCATACAATTTCAGTCTGTGTCCTGCACTACCCCAGCCTAGTGGCTCCCATATGCTGGCCCCTACATACTGTGATCTCTTCCTGCTGTTTGTTAAACTTGCTGTCCTGGCCCCATCCCAGCATACGTTGGGTGTCCGGGTGCAGGAAACCAGGCTGCATCAGCTCTCTAAATGTTCCTGTAGGGAAATACTTTCTCTCTAGGAAGTAGCCAAGCATTTGTGGCACAGGACTGGGTTCACCACAAACCTGTGCTGAAGGTTCTCCTATGTTCAGAACAGTGATTCTCAATCTTGGGTCTCATCACACTAGTGCCTAGGCCATATACAACAGCATTTCTTAGGATGAGACTCAACATCAGGATGGCTTCATTTATTCCCCAGGTGAGCACAATGACCAAGACAGTGTGGGGATTCCAGATCAGGTCACTGTATCACCTTGATACTGGAGACACATGCAAATCCTTAGGCTGCACAAAACTGTCACAGAACTTCTGACAACCATGATCAAAAGGGTTGAACACATACACAGAGAGACAGAGAGACAGAGAGAGAACAATAGGATGTAAAAGACAGAGGATACAAGCAGAGGCCTATTGTCTCAGGGTTGAAGGCACAGAACCAGAGGAGCAGTGAGGAGCCCCAGACCTTACTATAAACAGTGACATGCAGCAAATGGGACCAGGCTCTGCCATCTGGCATCCACCACACAATCACCTGCCAGGTAAGTACAAAGACTCAACACAACCTACACACTCTAGCCTCTTAGGAAAGAGGCCACCAGTCACAGTCTCTTCACATACATGATGGGAACACACACTACCACCACCTCAATCCCTAAGCTCTGTGACTCAGTTCACAGGCTCTGGTTGTCATCTGGAATAAGCACTGCAGCCTGTGTCTCCACCGTGCTCCTGCCCTGGCTTCAGGTTTTCCTGTGGAAGCATCTTGGGAAAGGAAACCTCTGTGCAGCTCCTGGAATCCAGGAGGTAAGCAGAAGTAGCAAAGATACAAATAGTGAGGACAAGACAGTCACCAGGGAGCAGGACACAGTGACTACCTGCCGTCTCAGGGCCCCCCATTGGTGACAGAGGCCAGGCGATTGCGCAGCTCATCTCTCTTACGGATCATCAGCTCTAGCTGAATGGTCAGGTTCTCCACCTCCTCGTTTACCTGCTGCCCGGCATGGAGGGGTGGTAGGGATGCTGGCTCCTCAGCTGTTTCTTGGGTAAACACAAGTGAACTTTCACAGTAACATCAACTAGGGCCTGGGCAGACCACTCTGTGTCCCAAGAAACAGCCTGAGGAAAAGAACTTGCTTGGAACCCAGTGGTGCCATTAAGGAGCAGGGTAGGTTCCCGAAGCTGGAGCCCAAACTCATGTCCCTTCTACACCTACAACAGCTGGACACTGGTTTTGGCCCCTATTGCATTCTCCTTGCCCTTAGACCTGCCCTAATTAGCCCAACCATGCTGGCTTGGAGGACACTGCCAGCTCACAGCTGATGTGATGCAGATGAGTCCTGGGGGCTATAGGGCTGAGCCCCAAGCAAGTCCTCATCACCTGAGTGCAGGACCAAAAGAATCCGAAGGGAACTCTGTGCCTATGACATTCATCTCCACAACAAGCCACAGGTGGGCACAGCAGATGCATCCCCACCTCAGAGATCAGGAACTGAGGCCCACTAAGGAGAGGCATCTGAGAGGTGAGCTCCAGAATAAAGACTTGGGGCACTGGAGCTGCACCCTGAGCCTCCAGCTGCAGTCAGTCACTCTAGGCATCATTTATTTCCTGCCAGGCAACAAAACCTTATCAAGATTAAATAATGTGTCCAGGTCATGGGGCCTGTTAGACACAACACTGGGAAACGGATCTCTAACAGACCGCAAAGCCCAAAGTTCAAACTAAAAGTTTCTGGATATTTTTATTTTGGGGGCGGGGGGTCTTCAAGCCACGTTTCTAGCAAATGCCAGGTAGGCACTCTCATAATAAGCTTCCCTCTAGCCATCCTTTCTAAACTTTTTGTACTTAGGACCACTGAAAACTCTTAAAACTAATGACAACTCCAAAAAGATTTTACTTACAATGCACTTTGTACATCTAAGTATATCTTTTTTTAAAAAAATTAAAAGAAGCATTTCATTACAACAGCATTAACCTATTCAATAACATTTTTCTGAGCTAGGGTACATCTCTTTCAAAATTGGCTGTACATTT
>NW_008352659.1:3102017-3139508 GCF_000622305.1 Nannospalax galili | reverse complement strand
CAGGGCCCAAACTAGGAGTATAGAATGGTGGGGCGGGGGCGATGGCAGGGTGAATGTGGTTCATGGAGTCCCGGTGTGGAGAGCTGCGCTATAGACTTACCCCAAGAGGCCTGAGGATAGTAGTGCAGGCTAGGAGAGTTAGCCGGTGGTGCCGGCCCAGGGAAGCAGAGAGAGGTGAGGGCGGGGCCAGGACCAGAAGCGGTGCTCCTGGGGCCCAAGAAAGGGATTGAGTTGGTCTGGGTGAGAAGGATCAGGAAGCAGTATTGGTTCCCCAGGTGTCTGGGGCCCCAAGACTAGGAATGGCGCAGGGCCCAAACTAGGAGTATAGAACGGCGGGAGGGATGGAAGGGTGAATATGCCTTAGGGAGTCCCGGCGCGAGAGTTGCGCTATAGACTTACCCCAAGAGGCCTGAGGATGGTAGTGCAGGCTAGGAGAGTTAGCCGGTGGTCCTAAGTATATCTTTTTAAAAAATATGTGTATTTGTATTTGTGTTATAAGCCATGTATGTATGGTTACCCTTTGAGTCCAGAAGACAGTGTATGATTCATTGGAACTGGAGTTACAGGTGGTTGTGAACCAACTGACATGGGTGCTAGGAAACAAAGTTGGGTTCTGTGGAAGACCAGCAAGTGCTGGGAACCACTGAGTCACCTCTCCAATCCCTGAGTAGGAATATCTAGATTAGAAATTAAAATAAATAAATATGGGGTTGGAGCGATGGCTCAGTGGTTAAGAGCACTGGCTGCTCCTGCCGAAGATCAGGGTTCAAATTCCAGCACCCACAAGAACTGTCTGTTCTGTCTTTAACTCCAGTTCCAGGGCATCCAACTCCTTCTGTCTTCTGCTGGCATTGAACATCACTGGTGCACTTACACACGTAGGTATAACAGTCATACACGTACAATAAAAAAATACAAATCAAAAACAAAAGAAACAATGCTTTAATGTTTACATATTTCTTTTAAAATAAGTAAATTTGGGTGTGTGAGATATCTCAGTGGGAAAATGTGCTTGTCACAAAAGCCTGACCCCGAGTTTGATCATCCCCAGAACCCACAGTAGAAGGAAAGAACCATCTCAAAAAGTTTTCATTTGAATTACACACTTGAGCCACAGCTTGTACATGAACATACTCTGTCACCCACTCATCATGTGCACAGATACACATATGCATGTATGATTGATAAAAAAAAATAAGGAAAATCCTTCCATATTCAACAAGGTTTTTAGTGAACAACTGACTACCCTTTCCAGTATATTACAAAGTTATACAGTGGAATGAAATGTGACATTGTTCTGCACTGGATAATGGGCCCAACATCTTGCTTCCCATAGATACCTGAGTTTCATCTCTAATGTCACATGCAGTGGATAGAACCTTTGAAAGTTCCACCCAACACCTGTTGAGAATGAAAATGTGAAAGGCCAGGTACATCCGAGTCCTGACAGAAGCAGCTGGAGCTCACAGGCCCCTGAGCGGACGTCAGGGACACCAGGCCAGGTTGAGACCATTTGTTCTGGGTCATAAGCAGGTCCTAGCAACACCAAAGAAACATCTGGAGTCTAGCTACAGAACTGAGGAGCACTAGGTGCCAACAGCCTGTCTCAGGGAGATGAGGGAATTTGCACACTCTGAGGCAGCAGAGCGCTCGATCTCTAACTCTGAGGGGCACTGGAGAGGGAAGAAGAGGAGGCCAGACTGGAGGAGGGGCCACCAGATCCATCTCATCCTGCATGCTATCTCAGAGTCTGAATGGGCAGTCGTGGACCAGCTGGCAACCCAGACACCAAAATGCAAAGGGGTATTTATGTAACCCAGTCTGCCTGCTGATTCCTGCACCATATCCCCATCCTCATCTTATTAGCATCCAGCCAACGCCCAGGGTTATACTGGCATCACAACTGGGGAACCGAAACCCATAAGAACAAACAATGGGACACCATGGCCCACATACAGAGCCTGCTCTGACAGGACATTCAAGTCCTCAAGCACTGCACTACACTGCTTCCCAACAGAGATGAACTCCCGTCATCCACACACCCTATTAAGTTGTGAGCACACAAGGAACATATCAAGGTGAAGACCAGCAACCCTGAGAACCTCGCAGGCGCAGGCTCTCTGACTTGGTCATGATGACTCCTAGCCCACAGTGGTCTCCTAGCAACCACAAATCCCACCATGACTGTCTGGACTACTCCCTACTTTGGGATGTCACTATTCCAAGGTAACCTCAGGAATGGACTCAAGAGTACCAGACCAGGACAAAGGTTGTGAGCAGAGGTGGGGTCACAGACCACAAAAAACAGAGCTCAACTAGTTTCCCATGCTGCAAACCCTCATTTCCTCAGGTTACCCAGGCTAGTGTGGCTAACACTACACACTTCCAAGGCTGAGGGGTGGGAGAGGTCATGGACATCGCTGAGAAGCATTCCTGTCCCTGGCTCTTACCCTCAGTTCATAGCTGAACAGGATGCAGTCAGGCTTCAGAGGCTTAGGCCTGTGGTGTAGAAGCCAAGGGAAAAACTGGAGATGCCCAGAAGCAGTCAGGTGGTGTGGGGATGCCCATGTCAGCTGTGTACTGGCTCCAAACACTGGATGTTGAAAGAGAAGCAATTCTAGGGCACAGCATGGTCACCACACTCACCAAGCCAGCCACTGACAGCCCTAAAGAACCAGAGCTGGCAGTAAGGAGCCCAGTCCTTGTCCTGGGCCACTGCTTCTTACAGCACCTCAGCTGCACTAGACACCTTCCGACTAACTCATCTGCTGACCCAAAAAACAGAGGAGAGTCGTCCACGGACGGCACCCAAGAGTCTCGTGCCCTCCTAGTGCTTCTGCTGTAAGTCTAAGAACCTTGGCCTTGACAGAGGGGCTTTTCTCTCATTTGCTGAGGTTGGCCAGACACCACACTTGAAGGACTCTACTGGGGTAACACTCCCTATTAGAACTCACTGCGCCTTCCCCAGGACCACCTCCTTCTTGATGGTCTCCCCAGAGACTGAAGGCCAGCTTCCTCTGGCCTCTCTCTGGTCTCTCGACGCTCTCCATTCTCTCTCCCAAATAGCCTGTCAGTCTTGCCAACATGTCTATGGGTGAACCTGACAGGAACTGAGAAAATGCTCCTCGAGGAGTCACTGTCTCTACAAGACTGATGACATCACCAAAGGTTGTCAAGGACTCTCCAGGATACAACAGAATGTCCAGGAAAGGGACTGCTGAGGTTAAAGGAACAGCCCTCAGCTCCCTTCCAATTGGCTCTCCCCTATTTACTAGAAGTCAAGCTGCCCTACTATGGGCCTTCCCAGAACACAGGGGAAGCCCTGCAGCACCTCCTCCTGTCCCAAAGCCACAGATCTATCTCAGCCCCATGAGAAAACACTCATACTATCCATCTGTGGGGAATCAAAGGATTACTTTTCTAACATTGAGCGGAAATGTCACTTCCCCTCCTTAGACTCCCCTACTCATCCAAGGTGAAAGAGAAAAGGATACTGAGAAACTGGGCTTGGGTAAATGGGGGGCATGAAAGCTCAGCCACCTGCAGTGTAGAAGCTTAGAAACACACCCAGGCAGAGCACAGGGCTGGTTCCCATGTGGGATTTGGCCAGGGAATGGGGTATACTTAGAGAAGCCACATGCCTAGCTGATGAAAATTGTCCTAAGAGACCTCAAGAGATAGACAGTGCAGCCCTCAGCTTGTGGACAAAGGTGTGATGAGCTATTGGGAGAGGAAGCTGGAGTGGTGGGGCTCCCAATGTGATTGGTTGGTGCCAACAAACAATCCCAGACAGAGGCTAGCATGCCCCCAGCCCTGTATTAAGGAAAACATGGTGGGAAGATTGGTAACTGAGGCCAAATAGGGCTACATTGTGAGATTCTGTCTCAAAACACACACACACACACACACACACACACACACACACACACACACACACACACACGGCGCGCACACGCACGCGCACACACACACCAGATAAAGTCTGTAGATGTAAGTCAGTTGGCAGAGTGTGTCCTCACATACACGGAGCTCAGAGATCAATCACTTGCACAATACTCACTGCATGTGGTGGCTCCGTTTGTGATCCCAACATTGGGAAGTTAGGATGATCAGAAATTCAAGGTCATCATTGCCTAATTGCCAGTTCAGGCCAACTTGAAATACAGGAGACTCTGTCTGAAAACCAAAATAGAAACCCTCCCTCCTTGCAAAGCCTCAGCTACCGACCCCTCTTCTCTTGAGCAGAACCTTCCATTCTCCCCTCCACTGTTTCATCGTGGGGAGATGCAGCACAAAGTGGCGGTGATCTTTCTGTCCTAAGCACCAAACTCATGCATTTCCTTTGGTCCATAGAGAAAGAATAAAATAAATATGGGCATTTCCATGTGATTTACTAGCATCCTCCACCCCTGCTGGTGCACTAGCGTGCCTATGAAATGCTCTGCCTCTCATTGCTGTTGTTGGGCAACAGGAAGCGCTAGGTCCCGATGACAACTCAATGGCCCCCTCAGGGACTGGACAGACCCCTCACAGACACTCTGCTTCCCTGCCTAGACATTACATTAAGTTGACCCAAATTGTTGACCCTACAACTCAGCTTGGGTTCCCTCTGCAGGCAGGAAGGACTCTTAACCAATGAGCCATCTCTCCAGCCCCCAGGTATTTACCGGTGCCTAGACAGTGCCTAGCAGCCCCATTGTGGACCTCACATTGCTGATGCTTTCAGGTCTGCTGGGACATCTGAACTCTGCTACAGGCACCTGAGAGGGCTGAGTCCTGTCTCAATATGTGTGGCCTGATCATGGTCATGCTTGCTACAGGAAGTCACAACATTTCCTCACTGGTGAAGGGAGTTGGCCCGGGTGTTCACAGCTACTTGATGCTCAAAGGACAATGTCAGCTGTGAGTAGACAAGAAAAGCAAACCTTGGTTTCTGGGAGCCTGAGAGGGTTGGCCGCAGTGATACAACTAGCCCTGAGGGAAAGAACTGGGCGTGGCCAGTGGCGGCTGAGCTTGTGGCCTGACACCCAGCAGAACTTTGCTCTCAGTCTTCCCTGGACTCCCAGGAAGTATCTAGAGACAGTGCTGCCTCCCAGTCAGTGGCTCTTGGCATGACTTACTTCTTACCCAGCCGTTTATGAAATGCTTTCCTCGCTCCTTGTCCATCCACAGGAGGTGGATGCTGTCTTCCACCTTTTACAGATTGAGAGACAAAACCTTATCCAGATATATGATATGTCCAGGTCACAGGGCCAGTACTGGTATGTGGATCTCTAACAGATCTCAAAGCCCAGAGTTTTGTTGTTGTTCTGTGTTTGAGTGTTTTGCCTACACATATGTAAGTGTGCCTGTGTCACGCAATGCCCTCAGAGTCCAGAAAAGGGTGTCAGATCCCTTGGACTGTTGTTAGCTGCCATGTGGGTATCAGGGGCAGAGCCCTGGTTCTGTGCCCTTAACTGCTGAGCCATCTCTCCAGGCCCACAGAGCCCAAACTTTTAACCTAAAAGCTTAAGCTTATGGGGTGTGTGTGAGCCCCACATGAGCTCTCAGGCACCAAGAGCAAACACTCCCAGGGGTGGCTCAATCCTACACTCAGGAGGCTGAGTCAAGATGACTGGCAAGTGAGAGGCTATCCTGAACTGCATAGAGACACCCTGTATTGAAACAAATAAGCAATATTAAAATAAGTGGGGGGGGGTGTCGGTCATTGCTCTGGTGATTCATACTAAATAGTTTGGAAGAAAAATCAAAACAGGCAATATTTAAAACAAAAAGTAGGTGTGGCATGTGAATGCAGCCTTTCTTGACCACCTTCGATTTGGCAAATCCATACAATGGAGGCAGAGCTCTGACTTGGAAACTTTGCAGCCTTGTGATACCTGCTTGGGCCTGACTGATGTGGGGCCTGATTCCCGGTTCCTCATTGTGGAAGGAAAGGACCCCCAAAAGTTGTCCTCTGACCACTACACACCATGGCCAACCACCCCAAAATAAGTAACTGTAATAAAAAAGAACAGTCAGCCAGGTGTGATGGCGCCGGCCTGTAGTCCCAGCACTCAGGAGGCAGACACAGGCGGAGCTCTGTGAGTTCCAGGCCAGCTGGGGCTACAGGGAGACCCTGTCTCAACAGGAAAAACTCTAGACTTGCAGAGGAAGCTCTTCAGAGGTCTGGATGCCATCTTGTGCTTCTCCAAGACTGCAGTGAGACCGGACAGGTGGTACAGGGCGGTGGAGTTCAGCTCACAGCAAGTAAATCCTTCTCACAAAGAGTTTCACCAGGGTAAACGGTGGTGCTGCCCAGCTGGGCTACTCCAGGTCTCTACTCCATCAAGGCTGCCTTGAAAATGTGTTTAATGATAGCTGGAGCGCATCCGACTGTCTACCCAGGGCTGCCCCCTTGTGGGGAACCCAGGCAGTGGCAGCAGTGCCTTTGTTTTAAGCGAAGCAGAAGTGTGTTCACAGGGCTGGGGAGGAGGGGGATTAGAGAACAAAACATGTGGTCAGTCTTGATTGGAGTTTCTGAGACATTATACACTGACAGAGCGATCCAGAGAAGAGGCTGGAATTTCTCCAGACATGAATGCAAGGCAGTTGTGGTCCATTGACCATGTGAGCCCTGTCCTGGTGGGTTGGCTTTCTCTTGTCTTGGTTGTGACACTGTCCCAGGATGTCCCTAGTGTCCTCTGGAGCTCATTGTCTGCACCTGACAGTTCCAGTGTCCTCAGTTTGCTCTGAGGACCCAGTTCCTTGGTCCCTCAGACCCAGTTCCCATTGGCCAGTGATGTGTGGAAGAGGAAGGATAATATTCTGTGTCCGTCTCACACCACACACAGAAACACACCCCAAGGAGTTGAAAGACTTATATGGGAAAAATAAAAACTAGAATACATTTTAGAAGTCACAATAGGATAGTAATGTTATGTCTTCAAGGTAAGAAAGATTTCTTGAAACAAACAACAAAGGAAGAGGTCCTTGATAGATTTTGTTATGGGGAAAAGTGAAACCAGCATGAAGGTCACCACAGCAAACGTCAAAGCCACATGTTGAGGGAAGATCACTGTGATGAATATAACTAGGAAATGGTCAGTATCTGGAGTTTACACTTGATTATATCCAAAAGGCTGAGAAGCGATATCTTCTGGACTTTAAAAATCACTCCCAGAGGGCAGGAGTGCAGCTCAGGTGTCCAGTCCTTGCTCAGTATGCAGGAGGCTCTGTGTTGAAGATGAAAGGTGTGTGTGTGTGTGTGTGTGTGTGTGTGTGTGTGTGTGTGTGTAGCGGGGGGGCGGGGGTTGAAAGACTAAGAATGGGAGTTCCTAGAGACAAAGGTGTATAATCCATGAGCAGAGAGAAGCATCCCAGTCTCCCTAGTAGTCAGGAGTGGAAGCTTAAAAACAAGAGACCACTTTTTTTATTATTATTATTTTATGTGTATGAGTATATTGCCTGCACGTATGAAAGTGCACCTATGTCTTGCAGTGCCTACAAAGATCAGAAGGCATCGAATTCTCCTGAAATTGGAGCCAAGGATGGTTGTTAGCTGTTATGTGGGTGCTGTGAATCAAACCTAGGTCCTCTGCAAGAGCAGCCAGTGCTCTTAAACAGATGAGCCCAAGGTCCACTTTTTAAAGAGACTGGCAATGCTTAAAATCTGACTATTGGTCAACAGCCTGGAAGTAGATAGACAACTGGTAAGCACTGACATTGAAACAAAATGTGGCATATGTATGGAAGCCCACAGTGAAGACCACCGACCAAGACAACTCCAAAGGGGGACAGCAGTTTATTGGGAGGCATCAAACTGCTGGACTGCCTCCTGGGATCATAGAGATAGCAACCAGCAGGGGAAGTCAGACATTTTTTATAGGCAGGTGCTTGGGTAACTTTCTATGACATAGGCTGAGAGGTTTAGCTCGGGACTGGTTGGTCTCCTGATAAGCAAAGAGACTTTTGCAGGCTAAGTTTGGACTGCTATTTTAGAATATTTGGAGCTGCGCCACCATTTTAGGAGTCTACCAGGAACCCGCGCCACCATTTTAGGAGTCTACCAGGAACCTAACAGTATATAGCCATACAGAGAAATACTCTTTAGCCTGGGAAAGGAAGGGAATTCATCCATGCTTTGATACGGCAAAACCTTCAGGACACCATGCTAAATTAAATAAGCCAGACCACCTGATAAAAATTTTAAAAGGGCTGGAGAGATGACCCAGTGGTTAAGAGTACTTACTGTTCTTGCAGAAGACTCCGATTCAGTTCCCAGCACCCACATGGTGGTTCATGATCCTCTGTAACTCCAATTCCAGGGGAGCCAATGCCCTCTTCTGGCCTCTGTGGGCACTGCATGCATGTACAAGATGCCTATACATACAGGCAGACAAATCACTCTTGCATATAAAATAAAAATAAAAGTTTTTTTAATTTAAAAAACAGGTTACGTTTGATTAGCTGTATAAGCTTTCTAAAGCAGTTTATAGAGGCAGTAAGTAAAATGTTGGCTGGCAGGGGCTGGGGGTGAGGGGCCAACAGAGAGGAATTTTGCCAGGTAGAAAGGATTCTGAAGATTGCCTACAGAGCATTGAGAAAGTACAGAAAACTACCAAACTGTACACAGAAATGTTCACATGATTAACAGAGTAAATATCATCTTAATATATTTACCCCACAATTGAGATCTTTAAAAAATTGAACCAGGGCTGGAGAGACGACTCAGTAGTTAAAAGCACTGGCTACTCTTGCATAGGACCCAGGTTTGAATCCAAGCACCCACATGGTGGCTAACAACTGTCTGTAACTCCAGTTCCTGGGAATCCAACTCCTTTTTCTGACCTCCACAGGCATTGTATGACACAGGTGCCCTTAGACACATGCAGACAATGATGTGAGAATGTGTTGGTGGCAGCCACACTCTCAAAATAGCCACCATAGCTGTTCATACAGCCACTTTGGAGATCAATTTGGTATTGCTCTGCGAGTGTGAAAGTTTCATTGTCCCAGCACTTAGCAACTCTCTTCTAGGTGTGCAGAGTAACAATCCTGTATGTGCAGGAAAGGAGACTCATGCACCTATGTTTGCAGCTGTTTTGTTTGTATTAGCAAAAGAGGAGAGAAAGTCCCTTGATCAGAGAAAGAGGTACCATGAATCCACACAGGATCAGAGAAGAGTGCTATCCATCTACACAAGGACCAAAGAAAGGTACCACTCATCCACACAGTGACAAGAGACAGGAACACCATGCATTCACATGTAATCAGAGAAAGGAATACCATGCATCCACATGTAATCAGAGAAAGGAATACCATGCATCCACATGTAATCAGAGAAAGGAACACCATGCATTCACATGTAATCAGAGAAAGGAACACCATGCATCCACATGTAATCAGAGAAAGGAACACCATGCATTCACATGTAATCAGAGAAAGGAACACCATGCATTCACATGTAATCAGAGAAAGGAACACCATGCATTCACATGTAATCAGAGAAAGGAACACCATGCATTCACATGTAATCAGAGAAAGGAAGGTACCATATCCACATGTAATCAGAGAAAGGAACACCATGCATTCACATGTAATCAGAGAAAGGAACACCATGCATCCACATGTAATCAGAGAAAGGAACACCATGCATTCACATGTAATCAGAGAAAGGAACACCATGCATTCACATGGTTACGAGAGTATCATGTCTTCACATGGGGATCAGAGAAAGGAGTGCCCTGCTTCCACACAGTGAAAAGCTGCTCACACCCAGTGGAGTGGGAAGAGCTTCAGAGAACACAAAGCAGCACGTGTTGTATGAAACCCTGGAGAGATTTACTACAGGCATGGTTTTTCCCTAGTGTGTGCACAGAGGCAAACAGCAGGCTGTTGGAAGCGCTTACTCTGGAGGGAGGGAGAGGGCTACAGGAATGACCGTTTTGGGAATCACAAATTGAATTTTTTTTTTTTTTTTTTTTTTGTAAAAGTGGAAACAATGTTTTGCTTTTATTTTTAAAAATATTTTATTTTTATTATTTTATGTGTATGAGTATATTGCCTGCATGTATGTGAGTACACCCCTTGTCGTGCAATACCATGGAGGTCAGACGAGGGCTTCGGATTCCCCTAGAAATGGAGTTAAGGACGGTCTGTAGCTGCCATGTGGGTGCTGGGAATCGAACTCAGGTCTTCTGCAAGAGCAGTCAGTGCTCTTAACTGCTGAGCCATCTCTCCAGCCCCACAAATTGAATTCTTGCATAACCTTGTAACGAAGTTAATCATATGCTTTAAGATCATTTACAATTGTGCATTCCATCTGTTTTCCCACTGTACACTCAGCTAGTTTAAATTTAACTAGCTTTTAAGCAAAATAATGTAGCCGGGTGCGATGGAGCACATCTTTAATCCTACCACTCAGGAGGCAGAGGCAGTTGGATCTCTGTGAGATCAAGGCCAGCCTGGGGCTACAAAGAGACCCTGTCTCAAAAAAAAGACCAAAAGAAAGAAAGAAAAAAGAAAAATAATGTAGTGCAGGTGGCAGGTGATGTTGTATACATTCAAGAGGCAAAGGCAGGCAGATCTCTGAGTTCCAGGCCAGCTAAAGTCCACATAATAAGATCCAGGTCAGCTGGGGCTACAGGGACACCATCTCTTTCCTTGCTATTTTTTTTCAGACAGGGTCTCATGTAACCCCAGCTGGCTTCATACATGCTACGGAGCTCAGGTTGGCCTTGAACTTACCTTCCTGCTTCCATCTCCCAAATGCTAGGATTACGGGGGTAGACCACCATGCCCAGGGTCTTTGGGTTTTTGTTTTGTTTTGTTGAAGGAAGGTTGTTTGTTTTGCTTTGTTTTTGAAACAGGATCTAACTGTGTAGCCCCAGCTGGCTTTGAACTCACAAACATCCACCTGCCTCTAGAGTGCTAGAATTAAAGGCATGTGATACGATGTCTGAATGGAAGATTTTAAATGGCAGCATTTGACTTGGTCCCTGTTTTCCTGATAGTGAAGACTGTCATAAAGTGAAGTTGTTGGTTTTTTTAAATATTTTATTATTTTTATTTTATGTGTATGTGTGCATTGCCTGCATGTAGGTAAGTGCACCCCTGTCCTGCAATGCCTGCGGAGGTCAGAAGAGGCTGTCAGATCCCCTGGAACTGGAGTTGTGACTTTCCCAAGAATAGCCATTGTTCTTAACTGCTGAGCCATCTCCAGCCCCAACAGTGTGGTTTTAACTCTACAAGGATCTTACCACTTTGTAAAATGGATGTCGCATTTTTTAAATATAATATTTTAATTAATTCTTTGAGTATGTCATACATGCATACAATGATATTCACACACACCCTCCCCACTCCAGTTCCTCCTGGGTAGGCCCTCCTACTTCCCCTCCCAACTTAATGGCCTGTCTTTTTTAAAAAAACACTGAGTTCAATTAGTACTACCCATATACTCATGGGTGTGGGGCAATCCTCTGGTACATGGTGAACTTAAGGTGGAAGGAGAGCCTGCTTCCTCCAGGTCAGACGCCACGCAGGCCAAAAGTGTTAATGCCATCAAGGAGACTCACCTGGGGCTGCCTCATAGGACTGTGCTTGAGCAGGAGAGACTTTGCGAGCAGGAGAGACTTTGCAAGTCAATAGCGGGCAGTGTGGCTGCAGGAAGATATTCAGGAGTGCAAGGAATTGAAGCAAAAGGAACCGGCAGGCTAACTCCCCTAGCAAATATTTGTCGCCCAAAAGCTGATATTTTATGAGAAGGAACAGGAGAAGGGACATCCCAAAGAAGGAAAAGAGGACAGCACCACCAGAAGTGGAGGTCAGAGAAGGAAGGGAAGCAGGCATCACCGGAAATGGAGGCCTTAGGGGAGACTTGCCGCCTCCTGCCCTGTGAGAGCCCCCTTCTTCAAAGAGAACTGCAGTTGCTACCAGGTCCTGAAGACTGAATGCTATACGTTCATGCTAACAAAGACAGTGCCCTGTCCCAAATCTCTGACCCAGGACCCACCATGGGAGGAATGGCGTTGGGGGTCTACCATTTGCCTCCAGTCACTATCTACCCAAATCCCATTGAATCCAATCCTGCTGGATTGAGCTGTGGTGGCCTGGCCCTCAGATCCCACCTCCCTGACCCTGAACTTCAGCCCTGTGATTCTACTCTAGTAGGACTCAGTCCCCACATGACCCAGAACTCTGACTCCAAATTTAAGATATCACCTCCCTGACCCCACATCACCACTGGTATGTGACCTCAACATGGGACCAAAATCCTAACCCTTCAACCCAACTCTCAGTGGGCTGGGTTTCCAGACCATGCCATTTGCAGCCCTCAGCCTCGGACCCTGCCTAAGCACCCCTCACATCAGTTCCCATTCACATCCTCGGCCAACACCTGAAGGAGTGTGGAGCCCAAAGACTGGGCAATTTTAGGCACTCAGGCTTATTTACTGCCACCATGGAAATCCCCTGGCAGTGCACTCCTGGTGGGACTCTTGGGTGACAGATTCAGTACGTGGCAGCCATGCCCTCAGCCTCAGCTTTTGTCCTTCCATTGGGGGCAGCCCTTCCATAATCTCCCTGTGAATGTGTATTCCCTTCCCGCTGCCCAATGCTGGCATAACCACTGGTTGGCCTTGCCAAACCCCACCTTCAAGATGAGGCACAGTCCTGCCTACATGATACAGCAGGACGTAAGACCTAGGCCAGGTGAATCCTCCTTAGGTGACAGTCTTCTGGAGAGTAGACCCAAATGGCTTCATTCTGAGAAGCCCAGAGTAGAGCCTAGGAGAGTTTTGGGGAAACACTGATGAGTGGGTGCTGAATGAACAGTGAAATGTGAGTCCTGCCTGATTTTAACAGCCTCCTAGGTCTTCATTAAAATGTAGTTGATTTGGCTGAGGAAATAAACTTGTCTAGATCCAGTTGGGAAGATGATTCAATGGGCAAAGTGCTTGCTGCATCCGCAGGAGAACTTGAGTTCCAGGCAACCATGTAAAATATCCAAAGTGGGGCTGGGAACCTATAACCATACAGGAAGAAGGAAACAGGTGGATCCAGGGGGCTCATGGTCCAGTCAATCTGCCCATCACTGAGCTCTCGATTCAATGAGATAACCTGTTTCAAAATATAAGATGGAGGTTGATAAAGGAAGACATCAGATAGAGAAAGAACCCGTTGTAGACCTCTGTTAACACATGCAATAGCTGCATCCTATTTTAATAAAGACAGTTAAAGAGTAAAGAAAATATTTTGTGACAAATAAATTTAAATTTTTCTAAAAGTAACTTTCAAAATGGAAATAGATAAGAAAAAGACAAAGTTAAAAGCTATACAAAAAACTGTAAAGCTTGAAACTTTTGGGACTGGAAACATATAGCTCAGGTAAAATGCAAACAAAAGGCCATGGGTTTGATCTCCAATCCTGCATAAACCAAGTGTGGTCCTTCATGCTTGAAATCCCAGCATTTGGAAGGTGGAGGCAGGAGAATCAGAAGTTCAGAGTCATCCTCAGCTATATCATAAGTTTGAGGCCAGCCTGAATTACATGGGACTATGCATTTATTTTTAAAAAGGGAAAAATGAAAATAATGAGACTTACAAAAATAATTGGTATATGTATGATTGTGTTGTCTATACTTAGAGGTTATTTAATGGGATTTCTAAGGTCAAATTTTAATGTGCTAATAATGTAAAACTAAAACTTAATTCTCTGTCTTTAAGGTAACCAGACTTCTTAGAATACTGACTGATCCATGGCTTGGTGGTTAAGATCATTTTCTGCTCTTCCCTAGGATTCAGGTTTGGTTCCCATGACTCATATTGGGTGGCCCACAACTACCTATAACTCTGGTCTATGTGGTTACCTGCACTCACATGCACATATCTATATGTAGAAATACACATATATACATATAATTAATAATATAAATAAAAATTTTAAAATATTGATCCAGACTTAGTAACCGTTACCAAAAAACTGACTTAAGAAATAAAGATTTTGTTTTGTGTGGAGATAATTGTGTTCTGTTGATTTTGTCTGGTTTTTAACTACTTGGGAAACTGAGTCTTAAAAGAGTCAAGATATATTTAAATATCTGTTTTAAAGTATTTTAAATGATTGCTGTAGTCTTCCAATTAATTTAAAAAACTATAACTTTAGGCTATTGGGATACATGTAACAGAAATATATGTGACTTTAAAATGTGCAAAGAAATATTTTGTGTATGAGCTTTATCTAAGCATTTAAAAATAAAAATTAAAACCCAGTACTCCAAGCCGGGCGTGGTAGTGCACCCTTTTAATCCCAGCACTCAGGAGGCTGAGGCATGCAGATCTCTGTGAGTTCAAGGCCAGCCTGGTCTACATAGTGAGTTTCAGGACACCTGGGGCTACAGGGAGACCCTGCTTCAAAAAGACCAACAACAACAAAAAAACCCAGTACTCCCAATTCAAGAAGGTAAAACTGAGGCTTTGGGTCCTCACCAAATGAGATTCATAGTTTAAAAACGAAGAAGATAAAAGAGCCTTAAGAAGACACACAGTATTTTGACTCTTACTCTTCAAGTTCAGCCAAGACCCAGAGGATGAAGAGACCTCTCTAACAGAGTTTTACAACTACAGTGAGTCACTCAGAGAGCCATAGAAACCATAGAGGCACTGGTAACCAGCACCCACTTGGCAAAAAAGTTACCAGAGGTGAAAATGTCCTTCTTGTTTCCAAGGGAAGTAATATATATCAGAAAGACCTTAAAATTTCACAGCAGATGGCACAGCTGGTAGAGAAAAAAGACTGAACAGTCAAAAGCCACCTCTTCTAACTAAAAATAACCTCTAAGGAACTTCAACTGACCTCAACAGGAAAAAGGAAAAGAGTTAATTTGGGGCATCTACGTGGTCTTAAACACTCCAGGAATGTGTAACCAGAGTGCAATAACTGGTAGTGACAAAAAGCAGAGAGGGCTACATTGCATTTGAAAAGGCTACTAAGTGTTATACCAGCTGTATTGGCTACTTGTCTCATTGATATGATTTTTTAAAAAATACCTATAAATAAATAAATAAATAAATAAATAAATAAATAAATAAATAAAAACTAAAAAAGCAATTTAAGAAAGGATTTTGGCTCACAGCTCCAGGGTATAGTCCAGGCTGGCAAGGAAGTCAAGGAGGCAGGAATTGGAGGCAGGAATTTGAGGCAGCTGTTTACGTTTCAGAAAGCAGAGGGAGATGAATGCTTGTGCTCAGCTAGCATAAATAAATAAATAAATAAATAAATAAATAAATAAATAAAAACTAAAAAAGCAATTTAAGAAAGGATTTTGGCTCACAGCTCCAGGGTATAGTCCAGGCTGGCAAGGAAGTCAAGGAGGCAGGAATTGGAGGCAGGAATTTGAGGCAGCTGTTTACGTTTCAGAAAGCAGAGGGAGATGAATGCTTGTGCTCAGCTAGCTTTCAGTCCAGGACCCCATCCCAGGGAATAGTGCCACCCAAATTTAGGGCAGGTCTTCCCACCTTAATTAACCTAAAATAATCCTTCACAAGAATGCCCAGAGGCTAACCTTCACATTTGGAGGCTGGTGCCTTTCATGATTCTAGATCCATCCAGTTGATGATAGAAACCATCACAAGTCTAGCCCTTGCCAATTTGATACCCAAGCATGTCATTTTGAAGCCATAACCTTCCACTCCTTGTTCCTATAGGCTATGGCTATCTCACAGCAAAATTCATTCTGGCCAACTTCAAAAGTCCTCACAGTCTTCAACAATTAGAACACTACAGAAAAAGCCAAAGACTAAGTCTCTTCTGAGACTAAAGGCAATCTCTAAGCTGTGAGCTCCTATAACATGATAAAACAAGTTACATACCTCCAATATACAAATATAAGGATTAAACATTCCCATTCCCAAAGAGAAGAATCAGGGTATAACAATGAATGCCTGGACAATGCAAGTCTGAAATCCAGCAGAGCAAATATCAAATCCCTATAACATATCTGGCAACCGAGACTCATGATGGAATTTTCTGGGCCCCAGCTCTCCAGTTTTGCTGCCTGAAGCCCTCAACCTCTCTCTCTTGGACTGACTCTACTCCATGCTGCCACTTTCCTTGACAGACACCCCATGGTCCTGGCATCTCCAACATACGAGGGTCTCTATTGCAACTTAGGCTTCACTGTCACAGCAGTGGCCTCTCGGGACCTTCTTGTAATGTTTTCAACCCTGTCATGCATTGCTTGGCCTCAGTTGTTCTCTGGAACTGTGGTGTAAGACTCCATAATCCCCTCAATCCTACATCTTTCATGCTAGCAAAGAGAATTCCACTGTGGATGGTGTGGTCAATTTTTGCGACTAACTCAGGATGGAGCCTGATCCCCTTGGACCACAGTTAGATCAGTTTCTGTGGGCTGACCCTGGGGAAACACTTCCCTAGGCAGTTGCTTTCAAGGAGCAGGGAAATTCTTCAGCAGCATTTTGTTTAGGCTCTGTGGAGGTTTGAATGACAAATGACCCCCATAGGCTCAGTTGGTGGCCCTATTTGGGAGGTTATGGAACCCTTAGGAGGTAGAGTCTGGCTGGAGGAAATGTGTCACTGGAGATAGGCTTGGAAGTTTGATAGGCTTAGTTTGATAGTCTTTTTCTTTCTTTATGCTTCCCGAAAGTGATCAGCCAGGCTTCTGCTTCTGCTGCCCTGCCTTCCCCATCATAATGGACTATATTCCCTCTGGAACTGTAAACTAGAATAAAACTCTTTTTTCCCATAAGTTGCTTTTTGTCATGCTATTTTATCATAGCAACAGAAAAGTAACTACTATAGACTCTTTTCTTCCAGATGAATTTGCATTTTCACAAGATGGGTGGGGTCCTGCCTTAAGCGCACCTTTCCTATTGTCCGAATAAAGGGAGTGAAGAGTCTCTAATACAGATGCTCTGTCATCTGCCTTCTCCTTGTCCACAATTTTAAACTAGATCCCACAACTTTCCTTGCTAAATGTCACATATTTCTTATTTTTGTACTCTGCTTTGAGCTATCTAACACTGTAGACCTGGATACAGTTCTCACTAAACACAGGTCTACAATGAGACACACCTGGAATACTATCCTGTTTGAAATTTCCTCCAAAGAAATAAGTCTATTACCTCTAAGTTCAACTACACTCATGTTCTCAGGACATGAGCAGAATGCAGCCAGAATAGAATCCCAGAAGATTAACACATGAATAGCTAGCTCCTAGTCCAGTTCCTAATCAAGTCCTTGTTCCCCTATCAAACCTCATATTGTCCACATTTTTCTCAGCATTCTTGATTTTCAAGCTCCCACCAAAATAAGCATTGCATTCAAGCGCTTTTCTGGCCCAAAGTTCCAAAACTCTTTCCACATTTTCCACATATAGGTAGTAATAACTGCTACCTATATCACCTTGGGGAGGGACCCTGTGAGTTTCAAAACTTCCTAAAACTCATGAGTTGTTTCCTTCCTGAGACTGTTGTGCCCAGAGAACGGATCCCCAAGAATTACCACGGAGTCCAGAGAGCATGCAAGAACAAAGAGTCTTTATTTGGGCTTAAGCTTGGAATCCCTATTGCAGGGGGAGGGAGCTTTTTATAGGTTTCAGACAAAGG
Source organism: Nannospalax galili (assembly GCF_000622305.1). Lineage (NCBI taxonomy): Eukaryota > Metazoa > Chordata > Mammalia > Rodentia > Spalacidae > Nannospalax > Nannospalax galili. Next base: position 3,121,901 of record NW_008352659.1, on the reverse strand, counting down.
GAGGAGGGGAATGACAGAGTTATATTTTGATTGGTCCAAAGAGCCCAAGCGTGCCAACATACTTTTGAATTGATTGGTTACAGTCTTGGGGGCTTCTCATTGGTGGGTGCTGCCCTCAGGGCTGTGGAATGTGCTGTTATCTTCAGGGCTAGAGGACCCTGTTTATTCCTTATAAGGCCTCAAACCTGCCTGGGCCCCCTTTACATGCCCAGGCTTGTCTAATCTATAACCACAGCCCTTGCTTGTAACTTGTAACAGCCTGAGACATCGCAAAATGGAGGGGCCAGCCAGAATGGAGTCGGTGCAGTTTGTCCCTTTAGTTCTCCTAAGCCAAACAACTTACAGAAGCAAAAAGAGCCATTAGTCCTAAAGGGCAGGGGTCCAGGGGCACAGAGGAGGGCCTAAGGAGGAGGGCTTAATAAGACATAAGTAGTCTTCCACCAAGATGGAATGTTTCAACACTGAGGAAGTTGTCACATAGCCCACCAAAAGGAATCTAAGTCATATTACCTCAGAGATACTTGCATATATATTGCTGTACTACTCACAATAACCAAATATGGAACCAGCCTAGGTATTGAGATGAACGAATTAAGGAAATGTGATATATGTACATGATGGAAGTTTATTCAGCCATAAAGAAGAATGAAATTATGTCATTTGCTGGAAACTGGAGTTCATCTTGTTAAGTAAAATAAACCAGACTGAGGTTCAAAAAGACAAATGCCATATGTTCTCTCTCTCTCATATGCAGGACATATGTAGTACATTTCATATATATAAGACATGAAGGTTTGAGGAGGACTGTGAGAGGGGAAGAAGAGGTCTAAAGAGAAGAAAATAGGGAACAGAGTGAAATGGTGCTGTGCTAGATGGCTTCAGTTGTCAGCTTGACACACCTGGGTGGAGGGAACCTCAGTTAAGGAATTTCTTCCATTATATTGGCCTGTGGGCATGTCTCTGAGGCATTTTCTTGATTGTTGAGTGATGTGAGAGGGTTCAGCCCACTGTGGGTGGTGCCACTCTTGGCAGCTGGTGCTGTGTTGGCTAAGAAAGCAGGTTGAGCATGGGCCAGGGCAGCAAGCCAGTAAGCAGCACTCCTCCACCATGGTCTGTGTCAAGGTTCCTGCCCTTAGTTCCTGCCTGGGCTTCCCTTGAGGATAGACTCTTTCCCAATAAACTCTTTCCTTCATAAGTTGGTTTCAGTGTTTTTATCACAGAAATAGAAATCTAAACAAGACTGAAATTGGCACCAGGAACAGGGAATTGCTTTGACAGAACCTGACCATGTGGGTTTTGGAAGAATGTGGAAGACTTTGGAAGTTTGGGCTAGAAAAGCAGTTGGTAGCTAAAAGCAGAGCTTAATGAACCATTTTAGCAGGAGCCTGGAAGAAAGTCATGCTGAGAACGATGTAGTTCCAGCAGGAAATAAGGACTTAAGCAGCAATTGGGGTATTTTGACAGAGTCTGGCTGGAGTCTGCCCACATCCTAAAAGCTTAATGGAGGCTAAGTTGAAAAGTTATAATTTCTTTAGCAGAGACAGACTAATGTAGAAATGGTGGTGTGGCTATTAATGGTGAATATTATACAGATCTACAGTGAAAAAGAACAAATGGGCAGAAAGAAATGCAGAATGTACAGTTTGGATTTAAAAGGAGAACTAGAAAGATTAGCATTGGAGTCAAGCCATGTGCTGAAGGAGAGGATCTCTTTGGTAAGATTTGAGCAATTAAGGAGAGGCCTAGAGATTGGAACTTAAACAATGAAAAGAGTATCTTTAGGGCAAGACCACACCCAGCTAATCCTCCAGCTTGTGAAAGGAAAATGTCAGAGGGATTTTCTGCTCCTAGAAAACAAAAGCTGCTGATAATGTGAGTGAAGCAGGTCACGTCCACCCCAGGATTGCAGCAGAATTGGTGGTGCTGGCGTTAAAGGCATGAAAGATGCAAGAGTGAAGGGGTCTTTGGCTCTTCCTCCTCACTTTCTCGAGGCAGCATGCGGCAGGGGCGTCCATGCATAAAGAAGGCCCAGACAGGTCAGTTGGTAAAGCTGTGAAGGTGAAACACGGTTGGCAGCCGAGACTCCCAAGACAACATTGTCGATGCTAGAACTGTGAGACAGCTGCCAAGAAGAGCTGTCCCAGCCCAAGAGAGATGTTCGTGTTAAGCACAGCAAAGCTGGAGGGTCTAAGCCGTCTAAGCCCTTTGGAAGTAAAGTCCCAGTCATCAGATATGGAGCTACAGGATCTGGTATTTTCCTTGTGGGTTTCCAGAGTATGACCCCATTCCTCCCTTTTGGAGTGGGAATGCATATTCAGTTCCATTGTGTGATTGTATGTTGGAAGTATGTAATTTGTCTTTTGATTTTACAGGGGCTTATGGTTAAGAGATTTCCTTGAGTCTCGGGAGACTTTGGACTCTGGACATTTGAATAGTATTGAGATTAGTAAGACTATGGGGACTTTTGAAGGTGGACTAAATGCATTTTGCATTTTATATGGTCGTGAACCTATGAGGCCAGGAAGTGGAAATGTGGTGGTTTGAATGAGAATATCCCCAGAGGCTCCATGTATTTAGACATTTCTTCCCCAGCTGGTGGTGCTGTTTTGGGAGGTTTCAGGAGGTGTGACCTTGCCTGGGGAAGTGTCACTGAAAGAGAGCCTTGAGCATTCTTCAGCCTTGTGGATTTCTAGTCACTCTCTGCTTCCTGTGCCTGCTTAAAGATGTGAAAGCTGCCAGGTGTGGTGGTGCACACCTTTAATTCCCATGTGGGAATTATGTCTCCAGAGAGGAACAGCTGACTCTACCTTTCAGCAGAGCCACTGAGCACATGACAAGTTCTGCACAGGGATGCCACCTTGTGGGGACAAGACTGAGGATGCTGGAGGCATAAACAGTGGTGCACCTGAGCCAACATGTTTCACTGTTTTCAAGCAGCAAGCATTCTGTATGTCTAAAATTATGTCTAATTTTCCCATGAAAATTAGATTCATGGCTAAAAAAGACCACTAAAAAAAGCATAAACTTGTTTTATCAAATCTATTTAGCAAGTTTTATTCCACAATGTGCCTCTATAATATAGGAGGAACTTTTATTCAGACCTGTTCATGTTCACATTCCTAACTTCCATTCTGATATAAGACATTTGAAAAGTAAAGGCAGAGCTAGGGACATAGCTGGGTGGTAAAGCACTTACCTAGCACTCATAAGACCCTGGGTTCAGATTCCCAGCTCTACAATCAATCACCATAACCATCCCAGTAGAGGCCTGTGATTAGAAAATGTACACTCCATGTGTTCAGAACTACAACCTCCTACACTAAAACCATAGTCCTACTGCATCCATGCTTACTAAGGCCATTCAGACCTTCCCTTCAACTTGTGCATGGCTCCTTTGCTATCTTCTCTCCCTGTTCACTAATACCCCAGCCCTGTACTAGTAAGGAAGCTCCCAGCTGTCCTCACACTACATACTCCAAACTTCATTACCTTCTTCAACGAGCCTCATCAGAATCAATTCCTGACTTATTTTCTGTTAAGATTCAGATAGCCCTTCCCCCTCACCAACAGGATCCCAAGGACTTCTCATGCTCCTGAGAAAAGGGAACCAAGCTGATAAGCACCTTGGTCTTTGAAGTCAAGAGAAGCAGACTTTTCTCCACTGTTTGGCCAACACAGCAGGCTTCCCCTTTGATCTCTAAAGATGACATGTTTTAACCCTCCTGCCCCCCCACTTCCCCCCCCCCATCTTAAAAAAAAAAAATACATCTTCCCACCTTCTGCAGGAAGCAGAAGCCTCCCTTTTTAAAAGACCCCAGCTCAAGACCTGGGCAGACATTTTCCTTGCCCAGAAGGGAATCTGTCCCATGTATTCCTTTGCTAATAAACCCTATTTTGATGGAGTTTTATCTGTGTCTTGGTGCCTCATCATCCATTCGCTCGTTCTCCACCAACTTTTTACCTATCATTTTCTGACCCTTTCTGATTTCCCACATGTCTACTATATATATGCAATTTTTAAAAATATACTTTTAAAAATTTTGTGTATGAGTGTATTGCCTGCATGTATGTGAGTGCACCTGTGTCATGCAATGCCGTGGAGATCAGAAGAGGGCTTCAGGTTCCCCTGGAACTGGAGTTAAGGATGGTTTGTAGCTACCATGTGGATGATGGGAATCGAACCCAGGTCCTCTGCAAAAGTAGTCAGTGCTCTTAACTGCCGAGCCATCTCTCCAGCCCATATATGCAATTCTTATAAACATTGGATTCAAAGGCCACAAGTAGAACAATTTTGGACCCATTGCTTTGCCAAATGGTCTCTTAGTAATCCTAACAATTTCATTAAACATTTATAATCTTTATCATCTCACCAAAATAAACTAAAGGTAATCCCATGTACCTTCCAGAACTCCCATGTTTGGGGGGAAAGTTGATGCCTTTTTGTGACCAATCTAGCCTAGAAGGCATGATATAAATAGGAGAGGACTCTTGCAGCTCAAGCAAGAGGATGAGGTAGGCCTTTGCCACAATGCAATTACAAGAAACCCTTGTCTTCATATTCCCAGCCCCATGCCTCTAAGTTCAAAATTGCTTAAAGCTGTGAAGGATCACTGGTCCAGACTCACAATAATCATTGAAAACAAAACTCTGATTGCAGATTAAACATGGCATCTCCAAATACTCTTGCCTTTCCTCCATAGGACAGAGCTGTATTCATTTCTTTTCCTGTTGCTGTGATAAAATACCCTGACAAAAGCAATGTAAGGAAGAAAAATCTTATTTTGGCTCCCAATTCCAGGGTACAATCCATCATGGAGGGTTAGTCATGGTGGCATGAGCTCCAGACAGCTGGGCCTGTCACATCCACAGTCAAAAGCAGAGATGAATGCCCCAGCTCAGCCAGCTTTCTCCTTTCTGTTCGGCCCAGGACCCCAGCCGAGAATGCCACCCACACTGAGGGTGGGTATTCATCCACCACCACTCTAAGCAGTGATTGGTACTGTTCTCACAGAATGAGTTCATTCTTACCACTCCTTTGTTGTCAGTTGAAGTCACCCCCTTGCTCTTAACCCCATTTTACCCACAGCCCTTTCCCTTTCTACTTCTCCACTAGGTGGTGATATAGCCATACACATTCTCAGAGGCCTATCAGATGGAGCCACCTGGCTTTTTACTGTTTCCCAGACTGTGAGTTTGATGTCTCCACTTGGAGGTTTGCCTAGCAAATAAAACTCATGAAGCCACACAACTTCTAATCTTCCTGACTCAAACATGCTCCTCTCTTAAGTTCCTACTCTTTAGCAAAGGTGACAATTCATATCTTCCATTTACTTAAAACATCTTTTCTTTATGCAGTACATAGCTTCAGAAGTTTTGTTAAAGCAGCAGAAAATGGGTTACTGTAACCTCATTCTCTTCTCTTTGACATTATTTGATTGTTTGCCCTAGTAACTACAGCCATATATATTTCTGGCACTGTTTCCTAAGAGGCTTTGGAGATCTAAACTCACACCACTTACATTTCCAACAGAATTGTTTGGCCATTTCTCTGGGTGTGGCAGTACATGATCTCAAGTTTTCAACCTGAGACCTCTTTAGGAAAAAAAAAATGTTTCCTGCGACAAATGTAGTTGTGCACACCTTTGATCCCAGCACTGGGGAGGCAGAGGCAGGCAGATCTCTTTGAGATTAAGGCCAGCCTGGTTTCCATAGTAAGTCCAGGCCATCTGGGGCTTCAGGGAGACCCTGTCTCAAAAAGACAAAAAAAAAAAAAATTGTTCATTTCCACTATATTGTAGGAGAGGAAGTGCCAGTCCTAAGCACAGGCGGCCTTGAGAGCACAGCCGGCACCTCTGCAAAAGAGCCAACCTAATCTGCCCCCGGACCTAGAGACTGATGACGCGAGTGACCTGGATGAGGGGATCTATCAGGGAGCAACACACCAGTTTATAGGCCACTGGGGGCAGGGGGAGAGATATATAAGGCCTGCCCTTCCCAGCAATAAACGAGTCTGCAGCACCTCACCTAGTGCCTGCTTTCACCGACTCCCGGTGTCTGTGTGTGGACTCTGCACTGCTCACCCCCACCTCGGCCAGAACCCTTGTTCCCTGCAGTCCCTCGTGGGCTGGACCTGTGAGGAAACCTGCAACAGCTGGCACCGAACAAGATTCCGGGCCCCCTGGCATTGGCGACATCCCCAACTTCGGTTCACTCGGTGAGTAGGCCCCAGGTTTTGTCTGTCCCTTCGGCTGGTCAAGGGTGAGCGAGTGGCCCTCTCCTCTGTCCCCTCTACCCTATTTGTCATATTTGTTGATAAATCAGGAAGGCACACTCCGCCACGTGGTCCCGAAGCCCACGTCGGCACCTTCCCTTCTCGGCTCATCCCAGTGAGTCCACATAAGGGCTGATCCACCCCAAACTCAGAGCCCAGGCTTCAGGTCATCCTGTTGCCTGTCCCAGAGACACCGTGTGAGCATATGGCCAAAGGTGTCATGGGCTTCAGAAGTCCCTCACTAAGCACAAGGTATTTGGATCTGATACACCTTTTCATGCTGGGGCGGTTTATGTCCAAGTGGCTCACGGTCCTTGTTTGCTTCATTTGTGTCCTCTTGGTAGTCACCCTTGCCTTTTACTTTTGTGGCAAGCTCGAAAAACCTCCAATAGAGAACCCTACACTATTGTGCTCCCCTTTCCCCTCCGTAGCTTACAGGCACTCGGCTGATTCTGTAAGTTTTCAGACCATGATGTCAGGCTTCCCTGGCACCATTGACAATCACCTGCCCCAAGACAAAAGAATTCAGGCCCTTCTCACATTGCCACTTGAAGTTAAGCCCCACAGCACTCCTTCTCTTCCCCAATTCCCCAAGTGACCATTGCCTTTTTGGATGCTAATAAGAACTTTCGGGTCCTGATACATCATCCTGGAAAAAAGGATATCATCCACATCGTCCCTAACCCTGGCTCTGTCCAATTGGGAGAACTTCTTGCTATAAAGCTTTAGCAGAGTGCCAGGATGAACCCCTAAATCTCTTTTCTGATAGTGCCTATGCTGTTCAAGTCACTAAGGTCCGCCTCTTTTCTCATGTTAAAAACTCCTTCACCCTACTCCACTTCACTATGGTCAAGCTACAGGAATGCCTAGAAAATAGAAGTTACCCATGGTACATCTCACATATCCGCTCACATACTGCCCTTCCTGGAATCCTAGCTCGGGGGAATGCCGCCACAGATGCCCTGATCATGACAGTCCAGTCTGACCTGTTAGAAAAAGCAAGAGCTTTACATCAACAATTCCACCTGTCCCCTCAGAGTATTCATAAACTCCTCCCAGAAATCCCCGTGTCCCAATGCAAGCACCTTGTCTGCTCATGTGCTACCTGTGCCCCACTCATGCTTCTTGGGCCCCTTAACAGGGGAGGAGTGAATCCCTGTGGTTTGATACCCAATGCCATTTGGCAGATGGATGTGACTCACTACCCTCCTTTTGGGAAATTGAGATTTTTTTCATGTTATAGTTGACACATGCTCCTCCCTTATTTATGCTTTAACTCTCTCAGGGGAGAAGACTATACATGCCATTAAAGCTATAAAGTCCGCCATGTTAATCATGGGCGTACCCTGAGTGCTTAAGACTGATAATGGGCCCGTTTATTCCTCTCAAGAATTTAATAAATTTGTTTCCTCCTGGGGAATCAAACATACCTTTGGTATTCCCTATAACCCATAAGGACAAGCCATTGTCATAAGGACCAACAGGACAGTTAAGTCCCTCCTGGCTAAAAGCCCCTTGGCTGAGGCCAAACGTGACCCTCATTTGGCTCTTACTGAGGCTTTGTTCCACCTTAATTTCCTTATGTTGATGACCAGGGTCTCAGTCCAGTATACAAACATTGGTCCTCTTTGCCTCGGGTTATGCCTCTGCCACTAGTTAGATGGAGGGATCCTATTTCATCCCTATGGCAGAAACCAGCCCCCATCCTGACACAAGGATGAGGATACACTTGTATTTTTCCACAGGATGCTACGGCCCCCATCTGGATTCCATCAAAAGACATCCGACCAGCTACGGAAGCCCATCTGGAGACAGGGTCCAACTGTGAGTTTGATAAGCCATGACATCCTTTTATGGCTTCATTATCTTTGGCACCCTTTTGTCCTTTGGCTGTGCTTCTTCCCAGGTTTCAGATCTCTGGGTACTGGTCCCCTTACCACCTCTGATCCTCCCTGTAGATGAACAGCCACCCACTTTCCCAGTTCTCTTTACTACTAATGAATCCCTTGGTCTCCCCACCATGGAATTGATTCATGTGTCCATTCCCATAAACGGCACATGGTCCCTTGCAGGATCTCTCTGCTTCAGCCCAGCCCTTAACCCCTCCTCCCCTAATGCCTCTTGCTGTCACCCCCTCTTTGACATCACAACAGGTGACTTTCGTGGAAACCAGAGCCAGGGATCCTTATGGGACCTTAAAATCTGGTCTCTGTTAGTAAAAGACACTTCTGAGACTATGGTGTCCTTTGTGTCCCCTGGGGCCAACACCCCCACAAGGGTCAGGCATCCTCCATGGACCCAGTGCCCTCCCGCCTATGAACTTCCCACCACATTGCACTTTCCTATTCCATGGGAACACTGCCTCCTGCTCACTCCTGGAGGTACACTCCCCTTTACAGATTATGATGGATGCCCGCATGCTTCCTCCCTGGCAGCCTGGAGACACCTTCTCTCTACAAAACCTTACTCCTGCCAGGCATGGTGGCCCATGCCTTTAGCCCCAGCACATGGAAGGCAGAGGCAGGGGGATCTTTGTGAGTTCAAGGCCAGCCTGGTCTACATAGTGAGTTCCAGGACAGCTGGGGCTACAAGGAGACCCTGTCTCAAAAAGACAAAACAAACAAACAAACAAACAAAAATCTTACTCCTCTGTCTACTCTGACCACAGGCATAAAGGCACTGTCAGGGGGCCTGGGAGCTCTGCAGGCCAGCGGCTTGCCTGGATTTGCATCCTCTCTTCTTTGTATTAGGTGGAGCCATCTTTAATGGTACATGTACGGGCGATAACTCAGAAACAGGTTCCTTGGGTGTCGCAGACCCAACTTGGACACCTAATGAAGTCTCTGTTAACATCTCCCATTCGACCACCATTTGCCCTGCTCCTTGCTAATTTCTCAGATGACCCGGGGGATACTCTTAACTGCTCCCTCGCTAACTGTGCTCTCGGCATGCTGGATTTTCCCTGCCACTCTCGTTCTCTTTGTGCGCGAACCCACAGCAATCTAGGTTCCCATTCCCAATGCCACTCACTTCCATGTTATCACCCTCATGGGAAAGATGGCTCTCCAACCCTTCCCCTGGGTCAAGAGAGATTTTGGTATTATCATGGCAATTGTCACTGCCACTATCCTTTCCTTAGGGGCTGCCGCCACTGCTGCTATGGCTATGACTCAGTCTTCCACTACTGTGGAAACACTCAATGAGGTCATATCCAAAACCTCTGCGGCCTTACACACTCAATCTCTTACTAATCAACACCTCTTCTAGGCCATTTCTGTCATCCAACAACAGGTAGACCTCCTTGGTGATGAGACGGCAATCCTCAGATGACGCTAATGGCCTGTGATCCACAGTTCAAAGCCCTGTGTCCCACACCTTACAAAGTAGATAACCTCTCTAGGGCCAGGATGGAACTCTCACAGTACATCCATGGCACTGGAGCCAAAAGTTTCTCAACTACTCCACCTTGCTCACTGACCAGATCATCTCCCTAAATTATACATGGGCTCAGACATTAGATATAAACTCTGGGTTCCTTGACAAACTTTGGTTGAACTTAAAAGCTTTGTTTGACCCTTCATGGATCGCTACTTATTTTCTCTTGGGTATCATAGTCTTCTTTTCTTGCTCATAAAATGCCCTGTTCTACACTTCTGCAGACAAAACCAAGTAAATTACTCGGTGTATCAGGTTCTCAAGACACTCAAGGATCCAGACTTCGACCCCCCACCAATGTCTGGCAGGTCTGGCTTGCTGACATCTGAGAAGTGGCTATGTAACTTCTTGCCCTCCTCCTCCCTCACATGGTCATGCCAGAGGTTACACCCTTCGAGGGCTGGTAGTCAATGACAGGTAAGATCCTTATGGTCAGGACGACCTAAGACAGTCACAGTCCATCAAGCTGGGTGCCCTCTGAGGTGGGGTCAACTATGTTGAGGCAAAGAACCTCGGCTCCCACTGATCCTTCTATAATGAAAAGGGATGGATATGTAGGAGAGGAAGTGTCAGGCCTAAGCACAGCCCGCACCTCTGCAAAAGAGCCAAACTAATCTGCCCCCAGACCTAGAGACTGATGACCCAAGCGGCCTAGATTAGGGGATCTATCAGGGAGCGACGCACCAGCTTATGGGACACTGGGGGCAGGGGGAGAGATATATAAGGCTTGCCCTTCCCAGCAATAAACGAGCCTGCAGCACCTTGCCTAGTGCCTGCTTCCACTTGACTCCCGGTGTCTGTGTGTTGACTCTGTGCTGCTCACCCCCACCTTGGCCAGAACCCTGGTTCCCTGCAGTCCCTCGTGGGCTGGACCAGCGAGGAAACCTGCAACACTATATGAGTGTGGAAATGTGGAACTGGTATGTTTGTATATATAAAAATGAACTTGGGGCTGGAGAGATGACTCAGTGGTTAAGAGCACTGATTGCTCACAGAGGACCTGGGTTCAGTTCCAGTATCCACATGGTGACAGACAACCATCTGAATCCTACGCCCTGTTCTGGCCTCCATTGGCATTGGGGACACATAGTGCACTTACATATATGCAAGAAAAACACTCATACACTTAAAATTTAAAAATAAATAAAATCCATTACTTTGTACAACTGATGTGCTAATAAAAATTTTTAATGAACTAAATTCACATGTATTAATCTCATTCTCACACTTTCAAACATAAAGAAAAAGCAAATCCTTGAAATACTATATGAGATAGAGTACAATTTGAGAAAATAACACAAGTAAGTGGTAGTTATTTCTCAAAAACACTTTTACTGTATGAAATTAAAAGAAAAAAAAAACATGTATGCAGGCATGGTGGTGTACACCTTTAATCTCAGCACTTGGGAGGGAGGACGAGGCAACAGATCTCTGTATGATTGAGGTCAGCCTGGTCTATATAGTGTAGAGTTCCAGGCCATCTAGGGCTATAGAAAGACCCTGACTCAAAAAGATATTTTTTAAAAAGCCATATGCATCAGGGTACACTATGAAGTATTTTCAGAAGTCACTACATCAAAGGAACAGAGAAAACAAGGATGAGGATGAACATTGAAATTGTCTTAAAGCTGTATCAAATTTGTTTATAGTAAGGTAGGCAATTTTGAGTAGGTAAATATGGAAATGTATCACCCATATGTTATATTCTGTGATTTATATCAGGGAACAGATACAACTCAGAGGACAATTTGAAACCAAAACTATGAATACAAAACTTAATTAAGACAGCCTTTAAAGGCCTGGTGTGGTGGCACACGTCTTTAATCACAGCACTTGGGAAGCAGAGGCATGTGGACCTCTGTGAGTTCAAGGCCAGCCTGGTCTACAAAGCAAGTTCCATGTCAGCTGGGGCTACAGGGAGACCGTCGCCAAAAAACCAAAAAAAAAAAAAAAGACAACCTTTAAAATAAAAATGTTCACATCGTGTATCTTTATGGACACCATTACATCTTGTTCTCATGTTTGGGCTCCTATATTATGTCTATGCTGGTAACTTCTCTATGTGTTGAAGATTTTATTTTTATTTTATGTGTACAATATGTGTACGAGTGTTTTGCCTGGATATATGTAAGTGCACCACATATGTGTAAAGGCTACAGAGAGTTGAAGAGGGTATCACGTCCCTTGGAACTGGAGTTACCAAGTCACCTAACTTGTTAGCCACCATGCGGGTGCTGGGAACAGAACCTTGGTCCTCTGCAAGAGCAGCCAGTGCTCTTAACTGCTGAGCCATCTCTCCATCCCCTCTCTATGTGTTTTAATAGGCATGGGAGAAACTACATCCATAGATGAGACTTTCTCAACACTACAGTTGTAGCCTAGTTCATTCCTTCATTTGTAGTTAAGACAATGATGTAGGTTCCAGTTTCCAATTCAAACTCCGAGTGCTAGGGTCAAGCAGTCTCCCCTGCTCATGAGCATCCTGGAGTTTCTGCACGTTAACCAAAGTTCAAATTTAGTTGGACAAGAAGTGCATTTTATACCCTTTTAGTTTGGTTGGGTTCAGTACATTGGGTGGACTGTCCAGATGGCTGAAGAAGGTCTTGCTTCTCATAAAAACACTTTTGTTCACAAGGATTCAGTGAGCATGTCTGCTCCAAAGTACCTGCAATGCCAAGTACCTCAGAGGCACAGTGGAGCCTCCATGTCCTCAGTTGGAAAGAAAGTGAATACAAAACTCTCGGCTGGTACAGATGGGTAAAAGCACAGACTTGGGCTCTGAGAGTGTCAGTACCGAGGGGGACACAGGAAGCTCCAAGCCCTTGTTCCCTTATAGAGATAGGGACTCAACAATATGAAAACTTGTCTTTGTTGGACTGCTAGAAATTAATTAAATGTCATGTTAGGGAAACACAAAGCACAGAACAGCCACATGGTTATATGTAGAAATGTTTGTTGCATTTGCATCCAAAGCCCCATCAGACCCCTCCCTGGCACGCTGTAGTGTGATTTGGAAAGAATGGCTAAGCAACTCTCCAGTCTCATCCACGTGAAGGAAAGAAGTGGAATACACGCCCCGCGTGGGGGCCACGCAAGGATGAGCTTTCTGTCTCAAACAACTCAAAATACTGAGAAGAGCAGATCGGTCAGGGACAATCAGATAGAAGGACAGTATCAGGGCTTGTTCCAGCACCAAAGATAATATAGTACCGCGGACAGACACCAGGCAGGAGAGGTCACAAGGGCTGCAGAGAAACAGCATAATTAGCATTCTTCAAGTAGAAAACTACACGCACATAAGCCCACCGTAGACACATAAGCCAGAGCAGGCTTAAGGAGCAGTCTCTAACCTGGTTGACTGATGAAGGTCTTCCCCTAAACAGCCATTCCATAAAGACTGGGACAAGCTGTTTTTATTGGGGATATAGCTCAGCTGATAGCCTGCTTGCTTAGTATGTCTGAATCCCTCGGTTGGAGCCTAAGTACTACATGAATCAAGCTTAGTGGTAGACACCTGCAATTCCAGGCCCTGAAATAGAGGCAGGAGGATCAGAAGTTCAAAGTCATCCTCAGGTATATAAAGAGTTCAAAGCCATCCTGGGCTGCATGAGACTCTGTCTCAAAAAAAAAAAAAAAAACCAAAGAGGGGGGTGATAAGGACCCTGGTTCAGTTCCCATCACTCACATGGCAGCTCACAACCATCTGTAACTTTAGTTCCAGGGGTTCCAACACCCACTTCTGACCTCCTTGGGCACTGCACACACATGGACTACATACATTTGTGCAGGTGAAACAATGATACACAAAAATTTCTTTAATTAAATAGAAGTTAAATGTTTGGGGGCTGGGGCTGAAGAATAAGAGCACTGGCTATTCTTGCAGAGGACCTAGGTTTGGTTCCCAGCACCCATACGGCAGCTAACAACTGACCATAACTTCAGTTTCATGGATCCAACACCCTCTTCAAGACTCCACAGGCATTGCACAACACAGGTGCACTTGCATATATGCAGGCAAAACACTCATACACATAAAATAAAACCTAGCCAGGTGTGGTGGTGCACGACTTTAATCCCAGCACTCGGGAGGCAGAGGCAGGCGGATCTCTTTGAGTTCAAGGCCAACTTGGTCTACATAGTGAGTTCCAGGACAGCTGGGGCTACAGGGAGACCCTGTCTCAAAAAAAGACAAAAATAAAAAACTAAACAAAAATGCAGCATACTAAAAAAATGTGGGAGGAGGCAGGGAGAAGTCTCAGTGGCTTAGAGAGCTTGCTATGCAAGCTTGAGAACCTAAGTGTGAATCCCCAGCATCCATATAAAGAAGCAGAAAGTAGCCATGCCCACATTGCCTGTAGCTACAGCACTGCAGGGCGCAGTCAGGAGGAACACCGGGCTTGCTGACTGTTAGCCTAGCTCCTAGGTCTGTGAGCAACTCTGTCTCAAGAGGGTAAGAGTGAACAATAGAGCGGGACACCTGATGTTCTCCTTCCCACCTGGCCACATAGGCACATGCACTGCACACACACACAGAACATGGAAGATGGTGTTAGAGCAGTTCACAGAGTAAAGCTTTGGAAGACTCATTAAGGTGGTAGATTCGAGCCACCCAGCACCTTCCTGCATCTCCTGAGTCTGAAACAATACATCAGGTGTGTGGCTGCAGGGAAAGTTGGGGATGTGCAAAGGCACAGAGTACAACAGCAAAACCAAGGGAAATACAGAAGTAGGGGCTTTAGATTCATAAAAGAAACAAAGAACCATAACACTGGGCTCTAGGCAACATGACAGGGAAGGGAAAGAATGCCCCTCCGTGTGGTTTAAACGAAGAGAACAGGAGAGCCTCTGAGCTCCAAAGATGCACAATTGGCACTCTGCAAAAATACAGACAGGAGATCTGTGATCTGTGCCATAAGCAGACCTGAGAAGGGACCTCTGTACTTTCCAGCTTCCTAGCTGGTGCCATGGTGGGTAGCCATCTTAAGAAAGGTTTTATATTCAAACCTTTTGGCAAAGCAGAAACCCTGCATGTCTTCTATTTTTCCAAGTCTCAAAGGCCTCCCCTCTCCATTAGCTAACTAAACAACTACTTTGGGGCTGGAGAGATGGCTCAGCAGGTAAGAACACTGGTTGTTTTTGCAAAAGACCGGGGTTCGAATCCCAACACCCACATGGCAGCTAACAACTGTATGTAACTCCAGTTCCAGGGGATCCAATGGCCTGTTCTGTTCTCTCGGGCATTGCACAACATGGGTGCACTTACCTACATGCAGGCAATACACCCATACACATAAAATAAAAATAATACATAAAATATTTAAAAAAAAAAAAACAAAAACAACCAGGCGTGGTGGCACACGCCTTTAATCCCAGCACTCTGGAGGCAGAGGCAGGTGGATCTCTGTGAATTCAAGGCCAGCCTGGTCTACATAGTGAGTTCCAGGACAGCTGGGGCTACAGGGAAACCCTGTCTCAAAAAATAAAACAACAAAAAAAAAACCACTCTGAGAATTAGTGTGAGCCCAGGAAACTGGTTGTGACTTGCATGTAGACCCAGGGTCACAGATCCACATGGAGGGAGGTGTTGGGTATATTGCAGAGGGAAACAGAGGGCACCTCCAATTGGAAATTTCAGCCTGACCTCTGGGAAAAGAAATGAGGCTGGCTGTGTGTAAATTAAATAGGAAGAAGGGGGTTAAGGCCACATTCAATGGAAAATGCCTTCTCCTTCCCTACTAAGCATCTTGCTTTGGTTTGACTGCTTTCTACAATCTCAGCACCTTAGAGACTTTTGGCGGCAACCCAGGCCCTGTGCAGACATTTCCCATGCCCACACATGCACTGGTAGAGTGCCTCTGCTATGGGGGCATCCAAAAGGGCTATCGATGGGCTTAGCAGCTTAAAGACATGCTTGTACACTTACTGTGGTGTTGGGCCTGCGCAGAGAGAAAGGAGCGTAGTGGTGAGAATTCAACTGAGCAACACTCAGAGGCACACACGCCTGGTAGGGAAGTCAGGCAGGGCTCAGCACGCAAGCAGTGCTTTCTGGTCTGACCTGTTTGGACTTCAGAGAGGAAAATGACTTACTACCTCCCTGCCCTTCCCCAACACACACCCCAGATAAACAGCCTGGGACAACAGTAAAGCATCCCCAATCTCCTCAGCTAGAAATAAATATCCCCTCCCCTCCCCTCCCTCCTTCCCTGTCTCTCTGAATTGTTTTGTTTGCCCAATACTTGCTTTTTTGTTTTTCTTTTACTACTGTCTCTCATACCTTTATCCAGTATGGTTTTCCTTTCTTTTTTAGTACTAAATTAGTATATTTACTTTTCCTAATTCTTCAAAAGTCCCAATCACCTTAATTCCTTGCTTTTCTATCCACATTGGGGTATAAATGTTTCTAATTCTGGGTGTTTTTCCCCTAAATACCCCGTGTATTTATGGACGGTTGTCACTGCAGCCTGCTTTCTGTCCTCTGAGAGGCAGGGAAAAGAAAAGAACACTCAGAGGAGGAAATGCCTCCTAAGCAGAAGCCCACGGAAAGCTGGAGGAGGAGACAGTCATCCCAGCAAACACACAAACCACAGTGTAGCCACAAAGGAAATACAAACAATATCACCCCTCTGAAAGTCCATAGTGTTTCAATAACCAAACCAAAGACAGTGAAATCTTTGAAATGCCAAAGAATTCAAATGCCAAAGTCTATTTTCTTAAATGATCAATTACCACAAAGAGTAGATAACTACACAAATGACTGAAGTAAAGAAGTCAGCTCAAACCCTGGGTAAGAAATTCACCAAAGAGGCTTGAGAGGTGGCTCAGTGGTTAAGAGCACTGACTACTCTTGCAGAGGACCCAGGTTCGAGTCCCAGCACCCACATGGCAGCTACCAACCCTCCTTAACTCCAGTTCCAGGGGAATCCGAAGCCCTCTTCCGAGCTCCACAGCATTGCACGACACAAGTGCACTCACATACATGCAGGCAGTACACTCATACACATAAAATAAAAATAATAAATTTTAAAAAATATATTAAAATAAAAAAAGAAATTCACCAAGGAAACAAAACATCCAAAAACTACAAACATAAGGGTCTGGGGAGCTGGCTCAGTGGGAAAAGCACTTGCAGCCAAGGTTGAAGACCTAGATTTGATCCCCAGGACACATATGATGGAAGGAGAGAACTGACCTCCACACATGCTATGGCACACATAAGTGCTCATGCATGTGCACACATGCATGTACACACACATATATATACACAGTAAACAAATTTTTTTGAAAAAATAAAAACTTAAATCCTGGAAATGAAAAGATAAAGCCAAAATTTTAAAAACTCAGTGAAAGTATCTTCAGTTGACTTTATAAGCAGAAAAACAGTATTAGGACCTGAAGACAAGACTGTGGGATTATTACATTTAGATACTGTAAAGAAAAAACAGGGGCTGGAGAGATGGCTCCAAAGTTAAGAGCACTGACTGCTCTTGCAGAGGACCCAGGGTTCAATACCCAGCACCCACACGGTGGCTGACAATCATCTGTAACTCCAGTTCCAGGGGAATCCGATGCTCTCTCTGGCATTGTACAACATGAGTGCCCTTACATACATGTAGGCAATACACTCATACACATTAAAAAAAAAAAAACTTTAAAAAGAAAGAAAAAACAAGCAATGATGACCACTTTAAAGAATTTTGGGACTCCAAAGCTGGAGAGATGGCTCAGAAGTTAAGAGCACTGGCTGCTCTTACAGAGGACCCAGATTCAGTTCCCAGCACATGTCAGCTAACAATCATCCCTAAGCACAGTTTCAGGAGATCCAATACCCTCTCTTTTGACCGCTGCAGGCATTGCATGACATGGGTGCACTTACACACATGCAGGCAAAACACTCATACACATAAAATTAAAAAATCTTGGGACACAGATAAAAGACTAAAATTTAAAATCCTTAGGGTAGAGAACGGAGCTGAGACATAAACAAAAGCATAGAGCACCTATTTAATGAAATTATAGCATGAGCTTCCACACACAGGAAGCACTTAGAACATCAAATACAAGTGACTAGAAAAGTACCTCCACAAGCACACTATCATCAGGAAGCTAAAAGTGTAGAACAAAGAAAGGGTATTGAAAGTCAAAAACAAAAACATCAAATTAGGGGCTGGGGAGATGGCCCAGTGGGGTAAAGGCACTTATCACCAAGGCTGATGATCCAAGTTCAATCCCCAGATCCCAGAGTAAAAAGAGAGAACCTGGAAGTTGTCTGCTGGCCACCACATGTTCGCCTTGGCATGCGCACATCTGCACTTATACAAACATCGTAGATTGTCCGTGCAGCAATACTAACTTTTACGATTGATGGAGAAGGGGCTGAAAAGATGGTTCATCTGTTAAGAGCACTTGCTGTTCTTCCAGAGGACCAAAGTTCAAGTCCCAGTTTATAACTGCATGTAACTCCAGTTCCAGCCTAGTGCAGACTGATTTTAGTGGGAATGCCCTCAGTATAAGGGGTAAAACTAGATCTCTGGCTCTCACCCTGTACAAAAATTGACTCCAAATGGATCAAAGACCTTAATATAAGACCTGAAGTTCTGACTGCAAGGGGAAAACATTTCAAGATACAAACATAATTTAAGCAAGGACTTTCTGAAAAGAAGTCCAATAGCTCAGGAAATAATAGCAACAACTTACAAATGAGATTGCATCAAATTAAAGGTAATTATGCTAATTGAGATCATATATGTAGGACCCTTAAAAGCAGCAAAGAGCTGGGTATGGTGGCGCACGCCTTTAGTTTCAGCACTCAGGCCTTGATCTGAGATCAAGACCAGCCTGGTTGACACAGCAAGTTCCAGGCCAGCTGGGGCTACAGGAGACCTTATCTCCAATAAATATAAAAAGCAGAGGAAGAGCCTCAGATATGAGCTTGCACAGAGCAAAGACCATCAGAGTCTGAGAAGATAGGAACTCCAAAGCAAGCAAGAGACCTCACAAACGGTAAACATCTTCATATTGGGGGCTGGCAAGATGGCTCAGTGGTTAAGAACACCAGCTGTTCTTGCAGGAGACCTGGGTTTGAATCCCAGCACCCACATGGCAGCTAACAACTGTCTGTAACTCCAGTTCCAGGGGATCCAACAGCCTCTTCTGTCCTCCGCAGGTATTGCATGACACAAGTGCACTTACCTACATGCAGGCAATACATACATACACATAAAAAATAGTAATAAATTTTTAAAAAATCTTCATATTGGACTTCAGGCCTCTACAGCTATGAGAATATAAATTTCTGTGGTTTGGGACACAAAATCTTTGGTGTTGAGTTATGGTAGTCCGAGTAACACAAATGAGTTTAAGAGTTTCAGGTTGCAAGATTAAAGTTATATACACACTAGTCAATAATGTGAATATAGTTAAGGCTACTGCCCCATAAACTGTGTAATTGTTCAGATGGTGACAAACTACTATCAGTAACTTTTGCATCACTGTGACCAAAATATCTGATATAAACAACTTAAGGGAGGAATGATTTATTTTCACTCCATTTCGGAGTACTTGAGTCCATTATAGCAAGAAAGGCATGGAGTGAGTCCGTCCCTGCAGCAGGAGCATATGGTAGATTCTGTTCACATGGTGGAGGACAGGACCCATGAGGAAGGGGCAGGGGGTATAATCTTCAAAGGCCTACCCCTAATCCCACCTCTGCCACCTAGACCCCATCTCCCTAAAGGCTCCATAGTCTCAAAGTAGCACCATCAGCTGAGAAACAAGCATTCAAAACATGAGCCTGTGGGGACATTTCAGATTCGGAACATAGCAGATAGCAAAAGAAATATTTTTAAAAAATAATTAAAATTAAAAACAAGCTGGACATGATGGCATATACCTGTAGTCCCAGCAACTGAGGAGGCTGAGGCAGGAGACTGACAAGCACCATAGTCTCAAAGTAGCACCATCAGCTGAGAAACAAGCATTCAAAACATGAGCCTGTGGGGACATTTCAGATTCGGAACATAGCAGATAGCAAAAGAAATATTTTTAAAAAATAATTAAAATTAAAAACAAGCTGGACATGATGGCATATACCTGTAGTCCCAGCAACTGAGGAGGCTGAGGCAGGAGACTGACAAGCACAGGAGTTCAAGGCCAGCCTGAATAACAGTAAGCCCAGGTCT
>NW_008352659.1:3058381-3101989 GCF_000622305.1 Nannospalax galili | reverse complement strand
TATATATATATATATAAATTGTTCCCTTTGAGTTTCCAGATGGTTTATGTTACTTCTTGCCTTAAACTTGTTCCAGAGCTCAGTGTGTTCATTGTTCAATGAATCCACCAATTTTGCATCCAAGGAAAGATGGCCTGGATCAGAGCCCTGACACGTGAATCTGAAGCTCTGAGCTTCTCACTGCATGAACAAGAACCTGAAAATCTTCCGAGAAGCTAAGTCACAGGCAGTCATCTTCCTGTGGACCCAGATTCAACATGGTGAAGCCCTTTCCTGAACATCTGTGGTCAACAGGAATTCACTGAAAAGGCTTGATGTTTGTAGCTACTGCTGTGGAGTTTGGTCAGCTTGATAAGACATATTTACAGTTGGTTAAACTTTCATCTGACATGAATGTATCTCTAACTGCTCAGGAGACCAGTATTCTTTGTCTGGCATCCATTCAGCAAGCATTGATTGAAACCATTCATCCCAGCATTGCAGAAAGGCAGGTATGTCTTTCTGGTTCAAATCCTGCAAGAGTTGATTAGCAGGTGGAGCCTGAGTAGAGTCTCCCAAGGGCAGCACAGCCAGGCCACTGTTCTCACTGAGATCTTGGCCTTTTCCTTGGATTAGGAGCCAGATGGGTGCCTGAGTGTACACATCTTCCTCTCCTAGAGTTATTACTGTTGACAAATGACCAGTAAGTGTTGAGGAAGTATGAGCATCATCCCCTCCCAGCACATTCTGCGAGGGTTGTAGCATGGTGGTCCTCAGTAACTGCCTTGGAGGACCTCTAGAGAGATCCAAAGGACTGGAGGATTCCTGGGGTGGAGAAAAAGCTGGCCCAAGTGAGCAGGTACTGGTGAGAGTGTTGGAAGGAGCAAAATGTCCGGCACTGTTCAGAGCAGGACCCTGGCTGCTTTGAGACAGCTGAGCTGTTGTGTGAGTCCCGTGTCTTGGGCCTGGGTGCCGAGCTCTTCGATTCTGAAACCATATCTAAAAAAAGAGAACAAAATATTAGAACACGTAAGTGAGTCCACCTGTTTCTTATAATTTGCTAAGCAGAAGAGTAAAAGGAAGGGGTAAGAGGCTAAACCCTTTGAATGCAGCCCCCACCATGCCCTACTTCCTCTAACTAGACCCCACCTTCCACAGCTCTACCACCTCCCAATAATCTATTCAAATTTTGAATAGATTCTTTTGAGTGATTAGCTCAGAGATCTTATGATCTAATGATCTTTGGAAACACCCTCACAGACCCACCTGGGGATGAGCCTCACTCATCTCAGAGGTATTTCTCAATCTAATTAAGTTGAAAATCTAGATTAAGTATGACAGAGGTCATCGCACGTGACCATGGATGAAGTAATTCTCTGACTGAAAAGGTAGAAGGTGTAGAATCTGCCCTCTGATCCACAGCACTGACTCAGGAACCAAGCTCTTAAGAACACGAGGTTTCTGGACAGGTGTGTGATTACTACAACAGAGCCACAGCCAGGACACACTTAACAAGTCACACTCAATGTACATCAGAAAACAAGCTCCACAATTTACAAAGAACAGGGTTCTCAGACTTTGCACACATCATTGGTAGTGTCCTAGATTACCCAGGTTATTAGAGTCAGTGGTGGGCTGAGGACTGGTTCTGTATGACATCTAGTACCTAGAGGGCCAGGATGCTGACTAGCATCCCAGAACAGGCAGGACAACACCCTCATCATCTCAATTAATAATGCTGCCGAGGACTAGAAACTCTAGCAAGAGCTGTGTTCTCAAAATATGTGCACCTCTCCCACTTTCACCAAGCTGTTATTTCTTACCCAGTATACTTCTGCCAGACAGAAGTGACCGTTTCTCTAGACTGTTGTTTGCAATGCAAGATAACTACATCCCATGCCTAGAGCTGAAAGCCAATTCCAAGAACAGCTTAGAAGGGAAGCCACTTCTAGTTAGGACAATTTGGATGCTATAGACATAGAACTTACATGAATTCTGGATTCTGGAATGCCCGTTTGCTTAGACAGCTTTTCCCTGGTTGCAATCCCTGGGAAGCGATTTTTCTCAAAAGCTTCAATTAGGATATCTGTTTGAAATCTCGTGAAATGTGTACGCGTTCTTCCGGCTTCTTTAGCTAAGGAGAGCATGGGCACAAGGCTTGTAGGCCAATTTTTCACAGACTTGAATAGAACTTTTTTTTTTTTTTTTTGGTCTTTTTGAGACAAGGTCTTTTTGGTCTCCCTCTAGCCACAGCTGACCTGGACTCACTATAGAAACCACTATGGAAATCTCAAAGATCCGCCTGTCTCTGCCTCCCAAGTGCTGGGATTAAAGGCCTGTACCACCACACCCAGCTGAATAAAACAAACTTTTGAATATTGTCCTAACCACTTTTATTTTCTGAACCTCCCCCCCGACCCACACACACACTTTGTTTTGTTTTTTGAGACAGGGTGGCCCCAACTGGCCTGGAACTTACTAAGTAGACCAGGCTGGCCTCAATCCACAGAGATCTGCCTGCCTCCCGAGGGCTGGGATTAAAGGCATGGGCCATCACACTGCCCACCTCTCCTCCCCCAAGGAACTCTTTAACCTGTCTTGTCCCTCAGATGAAACCCTAGAAGTGACAGGTCACAGCACCACTCAGTAGCAGCAGAAATAGAAAGTACAAAGTATTTCTTGCTAAGAAACTACCCACCCCCTATGCAGTAAGATAGTTGATTGTTTTTTGTGTTGTTTTTTTTGCTTGAGACGGGATATCATGTAGGGAAGACTGGCCTCGTACTATGTAGCCAAAGTTGACCGAGAATTCATGATCCTCCTGCCTCTCTCTCCCAAGGCTGGGATTGTAGCCACCATACCCAGTGATGCTAGAATATCCACAACATGCTATGATTGGTCCCTATTCTAAGCTTTTTTTTCCCCCCCTTTAAACAGTGTCTCCCTGCAGCCCTAACTAACCTAGAACTCCTTATGTAGACCAGGTTGACCTCAGTCTCACAGAGATCCCCTGCCTCTGATTCATACTGCAATTAAACATGTGCCCACCATTACCATGCTCAGCTTCTAAGCATTCTTTACAGAACATTGGCTACAACATGCAAAGTTGTTTCCACTTCCAAAGAAATCTATGACAGAATTACATTTGGACTGGTGGCGTTTTACCTTTAGGTCTATCCTGTCCTTGGACTTCACATTCTTCTAAGCAACATTCAAACTCCAGTTGCTTCTGTATTTTTCTGTGCTTTTGAAACCAAGTCTAAGTAGGAAAAGAAAATGAGTAGAGGGGACAGAAGGAGGTCACTCCAAGTGTCAATCAAACAAAACTGATTCAACATCTGCCACATCCATAAGAGAAAGAAATATATTGTTTCAGGAGTGTTATTTTTAATTTCAAAATACCAACAGGAAACTCAAGACAACACTTGATGGGCATTCAAATTAGCATGGCATCTATGGTCATTTTGATGGTACCCACAGTAAATGCCCCAGATTTAAGATACTCTCCCTCTCGTTCTCCATCTTCTCTCTGTCTCTCTCTCTCTGTCTTTCTCTCTGTCTCTCTCTCTCTCTCTCTCTCTCTCTCTCTCACACACACACACACACACACACACACGCACTTCACACTGGTTAAGTAGGTGAAGTATTCAATGCTCTTTCTTGGTCTTCATCTCTTCACAGAAAATACCATTTTACAACATACAATATATAGAGAATTAATCTTTGTAAATAAATCCTTTAACTAGAATAGTAGAATTGATAACAGAAAACTGCTGTGCTAACACACATCTCTAGTTATATCTTATTTCATTTCAGGGGAAGCCAGAAATAGAGTCTACTAGGGTCAATTGTGGTGGCCCACACTGGTAGGATACGCTGAAGAGGCAGAAGCAGGAGGATCTGGAGTTCAACGCCAGCCTGGATAATTCACTCTAACATTTGTAATTTTACTGACAATCAGCATTAACTAAGTTGCTAGGCATAGGTATTGTGATCTTAAAACATTTCACAACATTCTGGGCATTGTTCTCAAAGATACATGTTCTCAAAGACACATGTTCTCTAGATTAATTAATCAAAATAAGCTTTCAGATTAAAATCTTATGAACAGATGGAACCTTTCAACTAATGGGTAAGTTTGAATGCTCTCTGAGCCACAGATATCCCACTCTGGTTCTGGTCTTTATCAGTCCCAACATCTCTGAGGCAGCCAGCCACAGGTATTCCCACATGAAACCATTTCATTAGCACTAGGCAGCCAGTCACAGGTATTCCCACGTGAAACCATTTCATTAGTGCTATCTGTGTCAACTCTCCCGTGCCTGGAACAGATTGTCCATACACAAGAAAATTTTCTTCTCCACAGCATTTCTAAAGATTGAAGGCATTATAGCAAACGGTTATTCAGGGGCTGTATCTGTATCAAGCGTGAAAACTTGAACTAAGGGTGTAAAAGTTTAGCAGGGGCGTGGTGGTGCAGGCCTTTAGTTCCAGCCCTCAGGAGGCAAAGGCAGGCAGATCTCTGAGTTCAAGTCTAGCCTGGTCTACATAGCACGTTCCAGGCCAGCTGGGGCTTAAAAAAAAAAAAAAAAAAAAAAAAAAAAAGGCTTAAAGGTTTAAAAGTTGTTTATCTTCATTGGTTTAAGTACCAATTCACTTGGTAGAATTATATACTTTATTAACTAAAGCCCATCTTCATCAACAATTTTATTTAAAATAACTATAGAATTATAGAATTTTATGTAATTCTTATATGTAAATCATATTTGAGACAGTAAAGCTTAAACGTACTAAGGAAATGCTACCCTTCCAGGAATGGTGGCACACACCTGTAATCTTAGCACTCCAGAGGCTGAAGAAGATAGAAAGTTTGAGGCCAAGCTGACCTCCATAATGAGCTCAAGACCAGCCTAAAAACAAAACCAAAGTTGCCGATGACCTAGTAAGTAACCCTACATCCATGCACATGCAAGCAACTCTAAGGAAACTCAGTAGGTTATTTTTAAAAAAGAAGTCAAGGAAGAGGAGGAAAGAAAGCCAAGCATGGTGGTGCACACCATTAATCCCAGCATTCAGAGACAGAGACAGGCACTTTGAGAGTTTGAGACCAGCCTAGTCTACATAGTGAGTTCTAGGTCAGCCAGGGCTACACAGAGAGACACTGAAGAAAGAAAGAGAGAGGGAGGGAAAAAGAAAGAAGAAAGAAAGAGAAAGAAAGGAGGGAGGGAGGGAGGGAGGAAGTCAAGTTGGAAAGAAGTTTCCAGAGGGAGTGGAAGAGGATTAAGAGAGGGGAATGAGGGGGAACTGCTAATCAAAATATATTATATACACATATGAAACTGTAAGAGAATTAAAAATCATAATCATAGCTGGGTGTGGTGGCACACACCTGTAGTCCCAGCACTCGGGAGGCAGAGGCAGGTGGATCTCTGTGAGTTCAAGGCCAGCCTGGTCTACATAGTGAGTTCCAGGCCAGCTGGGGCTACAGGGAGACCCTGCTTCAAAAAGCCAAAAAATAAATAAATTAAATAAATAAATAAATTATAATCATATAAATGAGAAAAGATTAAAAGAGAAAAAAATACCAGTCTACAAACCAGAATTTCTCATCAGATTTTACTCCCCTATTTTTTCACAAAATTATGGCAGTTTTTTTTGGGGGGGGGTCTTTTTTTTTTGAGACAGGGTCTCCCTGCTCCCTGTAGCTCCAGCTGTCCTGGAACTCACTATGTAGACCAGGCTGGCCTTGAACTCACAGAGATCCACCTGCCTCTGCCTCCCGAGTGCTGGGACTAAAGGCGTGCACCATCATGCCCAGCTAAAATTATGGCAGTTTTATCCCACAGTATATACTCTAACATTGTAAAGTTCTAAGTTATGATGATAACTTAATTTCCTATATTCTGTATTTCTCAAAATATGACTTATCTCCTATGAGAAAAGCCTAGCTTTTCAGCTGGGCGTGGTGGCACACCCCTTTAATCCCAGCACCAAGGAGGCAGAGTGAGACAGATCTCTGTGAGCTCAAAGCCATCCTGGTCTACATAGCGAGTTCCAGGCCATCTGGGACTACAGGGAGATCCTGACTCAAAAAAAAGACCGAAAAAAAAAGCTAGCTGTTCTCTTTATATTGACTTTAATTGGGGGCGGGGGGGGGGAGCCTAATACCTACCATAATTTGAGACTCTGAAATTCCAAGTTCTTTGGCCAGATGTCCCCTTGTAGCTAAATCAGGATTGGGATTCTTTTCAAAGGATGCACAAAGGGTATCCTTTTGATTCTGGTTCAAAATAATCCTCCTTCGCCTGGCTTCTTTTTCTAGTAGGCCTAGCCAAAGAAGAAAGGGGATAAAGGAGTGTGAAGTCTGCCTGTGGGCAGAAATTACTGGCATGTGAGCATGTGCATTGTCTCCTCTAGGATGAAACTCCATACACCCAACAATGACTATATTTTTACTTTAAGGATACATATTTAACTTGCTAATAAGAACACATATAAGTATAAATACATAGTGTAGAAAGAATGATAGCCCTGTAAGAATACAAAGCAAGAACTGACAGATTCCACAATAATACATGAAAACAGGAAGCTGTGGGAACCAGAAACATGTGGGCAAATTAATGAAATGAGTAAATTTTTTTAAATTGAAAGGTTAAATAAAAATCACTATACAAATGTTAAACTTTGGAATAATGACACATTTTAATAAAATTAGATAGAAACATCAGGAATTAAAATTTTTTTCTAGCTCTAAAGTGTCAACATTAATACTTCAGATAGAAGACTCATTTATAAAACCCCTGGTTGTCATTGTAAATTTGGAGTTACAGTAATTTCAAAACACTCATCAATCCACTGACCCAAATTATCACTAAAAAAACTCTCTCTCTCTCTCTCTCTCTCTCTCTCTCTCTCTCTCTCTCTCTCTCTCGCTCTTTCTCTCTCCCTTCCTCTCTCAAACAATGTAATCATGATTGTGAATGTAAAAGTTCTTGAGTTTGGGGAAACAAAGGAGGTCTTTGGCACCCTCACAGAAAACAGCAGTGTCTGATAGGAACTTACCATTTGAAGTGCAGCTTAAATCCATAATGGAAAGAGTCACCTGGATTCCACACAGAGGAGAGGCCCGACTGAACTGCTCACAGAGACACAGGATTTATCAAAGCCCAGAGTGGCCCACCCATTCCTTAAATACCTGTTGGTTTAATCCCTTCATTAAATATGCAACACCACGGTGGCAAATCTTGATTGTCAACTTGATTGGATTAAGAGATTCCTAGGAGATTAGTGAAACACGCCTCTGGGTGTGTCTGTGGGGGTGTTTCCAGAGAAGATTAGATCATGAGAGCTCTGAACTAATCACAGGTTTAACCCGTTGTTGGACTGAAATTTAGGACTCTTGGCAGGTGATGTGGATGGTGGAGCTTAAAGTAAATGGGTTGGCGGGGGGGTGCGACTTTGAAGGGCATGTCTTGGTGCTGGGCCCTTCCTGTTTCCCTGTCACCTGATTTCCAGCTAACAACCTCACCTTGGGCCCACAGCAATGGACCCCACTGATCACAGACAAACCTCTGAAATAGTGAGCCAGAAATTAATCTTTCCTTCTTTAAACTGTTTCTCTAAGGCATTTGTTACAACAATGACAAGTCTGACTAACACAACCGTCTAAAAGGAATTTGAAGCAATTAGATAAAAGTTGAATTTGGAGTAAAACTATAGATTCTTCTAAGTAATTTTTACATCTATCCCAATACCTTTTATTTCTGAGCTGTCTGGATTGTACCTGTATGCTTTTTATATCATCATCATCTGTGCTCAGGATGGAACTCACAGTCTCAAACATGCTAGATGCTAAGTAAATGCTCTATCCCTGCTCTACAGCCCCAGTTCCTCCAGTGATTTTCAGATTGTTTTATTTCCCAAGTATCTTGGCTTGGCCACATTGTGTATTCTATAAGGAGCCTCATCGCGTTTCACACTTTTCACATTCTCTCAGCTTCTACTATAATATACTCTTTTTTCCGTCCTTGTATTAGTGTGATCTTCTCATACATCAAATTGGCCAGCCTAAGCTCTCCAGTTTATTGACTCAACCTTAGTGTAGGTGTTGCTGTGAATGCATTTGGCATATGTGATTAACAAATAAGCCAGGTGACTTTAAATAAAGCAGATTATCCAGTATAGGTGGGTCTGACTCAGTCAGTGAAAAGGGAAAGAGCAAGGCTGGGACTTGTCTGAAGAAAGTCAACAAGAAGGAGAGCTTGAGCTCTTATGAGAATTTCAAACCTACTTCCCCTTTTCTATCTGGCCCCTTCTTTCCTAGTTGATCCCCACATCTGTGTGAATATGTTTGCGTGCATTATATGCAAGTATACATGGGTTTTTATAAGCACACTTGTATATTGGTTAGCAAACTATTTTCATTTCCTTCTCATTATCATCTAATACAGGCTACATTCATAATTAACTTCAGAAGCTGGTAAAGGTGCTTGAACTGACTCCTGCAAGATGTCCTCTTACCTCCACACAAACCATGGCATGCATGCACCCACACACATATACACATACAAATAGATGAATAAATAAATAACAATTAACTTCATATAACCACATTCAAAAGTATGATGAGAAAAGAATGAACCTCACCCAAGAACCTTGAATCTTCTTCTGAGTTGCACCCAGGAGAGTTATATACTGTTAAGTGGAAGCTTTGCTGTTGTTTTTATTTGCATATAAGAATACCTTCAGGAGAGGCATACAGATGCTTGATATGGCTGTTACACCCCTGCTCAAAAGCAACAGTTGGATTCACTCTGCTACTGGGAAATCATCTCAGTTGTCTACTCTGCTACAGCATAAACAACAGTCTGTGCTTTCAGTTGGTTATGCTGAAAAGCTCAGGATATTTGAGAGACAAAGTGTCTCAGTTACTTTTCCTGTTGCTGTGATAAAATATCCTGATCAAAGTAATTTAGGAAAGGGTTTATTATTTTGGCTCACAGTTCCAGGGTACAGTCCAGCATGGCGGGGAAGTCAAGGCGGCAGGAGCTTGAAGCAGCTGGTCATGCTGTGTCCGGAGTCAGGAAGAAGACTGACACAATGCTGCTGCTCAGCCAGCTTTCTCCTTTTCGAGGCAGCCCAAGGCCCAGCCCAGGGAACGGTGTAGCCTGCTTTAAAGTGGGTCTTCCCACCTCAATTAATCTAATCAACATAATCCCTCACAGGCATACCCAGAGGCTAACTTAATCAAGATAATCCCTCACAGGAGGCCCGGAGGTTTGTCTCCTAGGTGATTCCAGATCCTGTCAAGGTGATAATCATTAACCACCATACAAATCTCCACCAATCCTATAAAAGCTGAATATTTCCCACAGGATGTCCATTCCACCATCAAGGTTTTCTGTTTTGTTTTAATACAGTATCCAGGCACTAGTTTTAAAAAAAATTTGTTGATCACTTAATATTTCCAATTTTCTATATTGGCTGTAACCAAAACTTACATTTCATATGCACTTATTGTCAAAATATTTTTGTTGACAAGATAAATTATTGTGGTTTGACATAAAATATATTAGTTTCATGTTAAAAAAATATATTTGAGATGATAAAGACAAAAACATACAAGAAATTGGGAGCGTCTGTAACTAAATGCAATCAGTTGCATTAATTAACCTTTTTGGAGTGTGCTGCGGGTATCTGCGTATCATAAGCGTGTTATTTCCAAAAAGCCACATGACTAAACTAAATGAAACAATGTGTGTGAAAAAAAAAAAATGCAATCTAGACCCTCAGAATCCTACCCAGATGGGAAAGTACAGAGAGACCCATAGCATCTAATCCGCAATTTATATGCAAATTAAAGGGAAATCAGGGATCAAGTCTGGGTGTTTCAGTCAGACTGCAGAAATTACCTAATTAGGGGAAACAGCATCTGAACTAAAGGATGTGGAAAACATCTCTCCAGCAGCAACGTGGCAGTCCACAGATACTATGTCGATCTCTTCCGCATCTCGCCCCCTCCCCAGCCCACTCCCCATTGTATCAGAAGAGAAAATGTTCGCTGTCTAGGGTAAAATGGCGGATTGGAAACTTCCTCCATGCAAGTCCGGGACTAAGAATCAGGGTAACAAAAGACAGACCCTATTCCCAGGACAGAAAGAGAGCATCGGGAATCAAGAAAGAGGTGGCAGGAGAGAAGACAAAAGATGGAGAAAGCGCAATGGAGAGAAAAGTAGGAAGCAATCCACAGCTCCAACCCCCGCAGGGGGAAGGAGGAGCTGGAGCCTCAACCACGAGGTAAGCCTGTCAGCCCTGGTGACAAAAGACTGGCAGTCCCAGCTGCAGCGTAAGCCCACCGTTCTCACCAGCCTTAATCCAGTGGAGGGAGGGGGGAATGCCTCCTATTTTGCTGGCTAGCGTCGGAGAAGAAATCCCCTGCCTCCAACCCCGTGTTTCAGGAGTGTTAAACCCAGGTGCCAAGTTGAGAAGGGACCTATTGTTGGAGACTGAGCTACTCTTGGAACCTGAAAACAAGGAACAATCACAAATCGGCGAGCCTGGGGCCACCCTGCCACAGGGCCTGAGCGGCAGACCGCTCCCGGAGGCAGCTGCAAAGGGGGAGGGTCGGACGTGGACCCGCTGCGAGTTTAAAGAGCCGGGAGCCCCGCGGTGCATAGCCGGGCCTTCAGCCGCCCCTCCCTCTGTGCCTGGGCCTGCGGATCGCTGCAAAGACAGAGAGAGTTCCAAGTCCTGGCTGGCGGATTTCGCGGCCTCCGGAGTTGCCTGTGGTTTGCTGCACGATTTAACAAAGAGCTTTGAGGCGAGGGCCGGCAGATTGCTCTGTTTCCAGAAGGCTGGTTTACGGCTGGTCCGGGACTGAAGGCAGAGAACCCGGCAGACAGCTTGTCAAGCACCTTGCCACCCCACCCAGTACCGAGCTCAGCCCTCCTCCATTCCTCATGCTCTGATACCACCAGAGGACACCCCTAGGCATGGACTTTTGCCACTCTGGGATGCGCAGACTTAAGGGATGGAGGGGTGTCTTTGGAATAAGCCGGATGCACAGGCCACAGTTCACTGTGGCCAGCAGCAGTTCCCAGGACACAAGGGAGGGAAGCTTCCAGGTGAACGTATCCCTGTGCTCTCAACTCACCCTCTTCCCCCACTCTCACAGGCGGATTGCTGAATAATAGGCATTTTAATAGACCAGCTCTGACTGTCCTCTCTCCACCTGGCAGATTCTAGAGAACACAGAAACAAGTTTCTTTTTTTCCCTCTCACTGTTGTGGGTTTTTTTTTTTAAACTGTTACATTAGTGTTGTTGGTTTTTTAATGTAACACCATTTTTATTTTATGAGTGTTAAGTGCACCCATGTTGTGCAATATCCGTGGAGACCAGAAGAGGGTGTTGCATTCCCCTGGAACTGGAGTTAAGGGACAGTTCTTAGCCACTGTGTGAGTGCTGGGAATGAAACCTGGGTTCTCTGGAAGAGCAGCCAGTGCTCTTAATCACTGAGCCATCTCTCCAGTCTCCTTAAAAATTTTTTTAATTGAATTTTTGTGATTTTCATACAATTTAATAGTATTTAGATCCCCTCCTCCATCTGCACCTCCCCCTACATCTCCTCCCCTCCACCCAATTCAATCTAGTCCACTGTATATACAATCCGACCTGTAGAGTCTGATTTGTGTCTCCAAATGTACAATATGGGTCCATCCACTGAAGCCTGGTCAACCACCAAGACACTGTCTCTGCCCCTCCCAGCAGTCACCAGTTCCCCAAAGTTCCTTAGGTTGGGTTAAGATTTCTTACCTACATCCCCATGACTATGCTGGGATTTTGGCTGGTTTGAGCTTGCATGAGACTTATGCATGCTGTCACTAACTGCTATGGGTTCATATATGTAACTGACCTGCTGTATGGAAAACTGTCTCTTTGTGGTCTTCCACCGCCTCTGGGCCTCAGAATCTTCCCACCCTCTCTTCCAAAATGATCCCTGAGCCTTGGGAGGCAGAAGTTTGATTTCCTGTCCCATTCAGCAATGAGCACTCTGCAGCTTCTTGTTCTCTGCGCATTGGCCAGTTGTGGGTTTCTGTCAATCACCACCTGCTGCATAAGGAAACCTCTGGTGAGAGTTGAGAGACATATTCATCTTGTGTGTGAGGTTGCATTGGAGATGTGTTGCTTAGGTCTAAGCATCTCACAGACAATTATTCTCTATATTTGACAAGTTGTGGAATTGGTTTTATTGTTGTTGTTGTTTTGATCTTTTTGTAATAGTGTCTCCCTGTAACACCAACTGGCCTGGAACTCACTATGTAGACCAGGCTAGCCTTGAACTCACAGATATCCGCCTGCCTCAGCCTCCCAAGTGCTGGGACTACAGGCATAGTCTGGGCGTAGTCACCACGCCCGGCTTAGTCTCTGTCTTTTATGAATGATGAGTATACTTGTCTGTAAATATAAGGATGCATATTTAGAATACCGTAAGAAATTGTGTTGGTCTACAAATGTGACAAAGGTAGGTTTTTCTCTAGGATCTATGACCACTCCAGTCATGTGTATTTGACTATGTTTACAGTACCACACATAAGTTCCCTCCCATTGATCAGACCTTAATTCCAATTAGACAGCTGTTAATTACCCCCAAGATAAAAGTGCCAAACTACACCAATAGCAATAGCTTATGCCCAGTTATTGCTGTTTTAGGCTTTAGGCTTTACAGCTGGGTAGATTGCAGATTTTTTTTTTTTTCCTTTTTTTTTCCTTTTTTTTTTTTCTTCTTTTACAGCTGGGTAGATTTTTTTTTTTTTTTTTTTTTTTTTTTTTTTGGTGTTTTTGAGACAGGGTCTCCCTGTCCTGTAGCCCCAGCTGGCCTAGAACTCACTATGTAGACTAGGCTGGCCTCAAAGAGATCCGCTTGCCTCTGCCTCAAGTGCTGGGATTAAAGGCATGCACCACCGAGTCGGGCTAGCTGGGTAGATTTTATTTTTTTTAAAAAATTAATTTAGCTGGTCGTGACACACACCTGTGTTGAGACAGGTTTTCCCTGTCGCCCCCTACTGGCCTGTAACTCTCTATGTAGATCAGGCTGTTTTTGATCTCTCAGAGAGCTTCCTACCTACAACTCCACTAAAAATGTGTGCCCCCATGCCCAGCTTTATTCCTATTTTTAATTATGTGTATGTGTTTCTCTGCGTGGGTATGTGCAGGTGAGTACATTGGCGGCAAAGTCCAGAACCTCTGGAGCTGGAGTTACTAACGGTTATGAGTCACCCTGCTGTGGGTGCTGGGAACCAAACTTAGGTCCTCTGGAAGAGCAGCACTGGCTCCTAACTGCTGAAAAAATTTTTTAAAAATTTTTATTTCTCTTTTACCTTATGTTAAGAAAGAATTAAGAGGCCAACAGCCAAAGTCAGGTGAGGAGAGGAGTTTCATGCTAGTGACTGACCCAAGGATCAGTCCAATGAGTCAGCCCCTTGTTCAAGTTTTAGGGGCTTTTATACTCATTTGTGAGGAATGCAAGCAAAAGGTACATAGCATATACATGATAATTAAGTAAGGTAACATGGGGCCACCAAGGCTACAGGAATGTGAAAGCCTGGGAAAACAAAGGCTTGTATCCTGCAAAGAATGGGGGAAGAGTACCCCATTTCTTTTTTTTTTTTAATTTAAAAAAAAAATTATTATTTTTATTTTGTGTGTACGAGTGTATTGCCTGCATGTATGTGAGTGCACCTGTGTTGTGCAATGCCTCAGAGGTCAGAAGAGGGCTTTGGATTCCCCTGGAACTGGACTTAAGGATGGTTCGTAGCCACCATGTGGGTGCTGGGAACCGAACCCAGGTCCTCTGAAAGAGCAGTCAGTGCTCTTAACTGCTAAGCCATCTCTCCAGCCCCAGATTTCCCCATTTCTATTTCCGGGTTTTTCCTGCTCCAAAGTTCTTAGTTACCATCACATTGCAAAAGTTTTTAGCATCTGATGTGCTCTTCTATTCCCGTTATATCTAATTTCATTTACATTTTTAAAAATTTTGCAGTCAAATTTGTTAGGTTTTAGATGTGGTTTTCCAGAGGATACTGAGATTACTGGGGGAAAGGCGTTTATTAGAATTATGAATGCTGTGGACAGACAGAAAGGTCACAGTATGACTAAGGGCTCTGAGGAGAGTTCAGGCCCCTGGTACCAGAGACAAAGCAAGGCGGGGTCTCTGAAGAGAATCAGCCCACTGGGCAGAGGAGGGAGCCTCTCCTTAAAGCTCTCAGGATGGGTGAGGTTTCACAGCCAGACCCTGCAGTCAGACTTGGGATTTCCAGGCTGGAGTCAGGAAAGGGGGCTGGGAGCAGGATGTGTTGCTTTGATGTAAGCTCCTGTCCCAGCAGAAGGGTTCTGGCCCTCAAATCTGTTAGCTAGGAACTCACAATGTCTCTGTAGGGTGCCTGTTAATATCTGTGAAAGAGGGAGTGAAGGGGGTGGCAGCTGCCTCGGCCTGAGCAGAAGCTGGATTCCAACATTACATTCCCACATTTTTTTAAAATCTTGTCCTTTTCCTCGTATTCTTTTCTCATCTTTGCCTCCTTGATCTTAATCTTATATTTTCTCTTTTTCCCTGCACTTGCCCTGTCCTTTATTTCTTTTATTTATTGTTATTTTTACCTTTATCAAATTTTAAAATACATATTTTAATAATATTATATATTAATATATAATAACAAAATAAAGTATGTAGTAATCATACATACAAATGGATTTCATGCTGGGCGTGGTGGTGCACACCTTTAATCCCAGCACTCGGGAGGCAGAGGCAGGCAGATCTCTGTGAGTTCAAGGCCAGCCTGGTCTACATAGTGAGTTCCAGGACAGCTGGGGCTACAGGGAGACCCTGTGTCAAAAAGACCAAAAAAAAAAAATGGATTTCATTATACTCCCATGCATGTGTATAATGTAATTTGATCATATTCACCCTAAGCATTAGTTACTTGCCTTGTTGCTGAGACAAAATACCTGACAAAAGTAAGTTAATGAAGGTTTATTTTGGCTTGTAGGTCGAGAGCAAACAGCTCATCACAGTCGGTACAGGGAGGAGCAGGAGGAAGCTGGTCACTTAGGAAACAGAGGATAATGAATGCTTATGTCTGACCTGCTTTTACCTTTGTATTCCATCCTGGACCCCAGCCCATGGAGCAGTGCTGCCCAACTCAATTAACCTATTCTTAAAAAAATCCCTCATAGACATACCCAGAGATTTGTTTCCATGGTGATTCTAAATCCTGTCAAGTTGACAAGATTTATCACTACACTCCTGTATTCCTTTACTTTTCCTGTGGCTGTGATAAAATACCCTAACAAAAGCAACCTAAAGGAGAGGGTTTATTTTGACTTACAGTTCCAGGGATGCAGCCTCTCAAGGGCAGCAGGAGCAGTAGGCCAGCTGGTCACAAATTAACGCTGGCAGTCTGGAAAGAAGAGCAAAGAATGCTAGCACTCAGCCCCTTTCTCCTATTTACTCAGTCTAGAACAAAACCCATGAAATAGTACCACCCACATTTAAGGTGGTTCTTCCCACCTGAATTAACATAATCAAGAAAACCCCTTGGGCGAAACTGGAGAGATGGCTCAGCAGTTCAGAGCACTGACTGCTCTGGCAGAGGACCTGGGTTCAATTTCCAGTACCCACGTGGTGACTGATGGCTAATCCCGGATGTCAGTTTGACTGGATCTGGGATTAACTGAAATGAGAGAGACCTTCTTGATTGGATCATCTGAAGCTGGAAGACACACCCTAAATGTGGGTGTTACCTTCTGATGGCAGCCCCCATGGCGGAGGAGAGTGCTTGCTTCTTGCTGCTTGCCTTTTCTCTCAGTTCGTCTTGCTGCTATAGACTGAAGACTAGCCAATCTTTTGGAATTCATCAGACCTTCAGCGCCAGATTGGGACTACTTGAGACATCCAGCCTCGTGGACTGAGTGACTACCAGATTCTCAGCCTCTCCTGTGTGGTGCAGCCATTGTTGGACTACTTGGACTCTATCCTGTGAGCTAAGCTGATAAATCTCTATACATACATATTCATTGTACCAGTTCTGTTTCTTTAGAGAACCCTGACTAATACAGTGACTAACAACCATCCTAACTCCAGTTTCAGGGGATCTGCTGTCCTCTTCTAACCTCCACCGGCATTTCAGGACATGAATGCATGACCTCCACGGGCATTGAAGAACATGGTGCACTTACACAAATGCATACGCAGAAAATAAAAATAATAAATAAAATATCAAAAAAGAAGAAAAGAAAAAAGTCCTTGGGGCTGGAAAGATGGCTTACCAGTTAAGAGCACTGGCTACTCTTGCAGAAGACTGGGGTTTGAGTCCCAGCACCCAACCACAACCATCTTAACTCCAGTTCCAGGGGATCTGATTCTCTCACTAGTCTCTAGGGGTATTTCAGGACAACAACAGGTCTACTTACATGCAGGCAAAACACTCATACACAGAAAATAAAAAATAATTAGATGCCTCATTGGCATACTAGGTATCACGTCAGTCTCATAAAATAAAGATAATTTTAAAAACCCTCAAAGGCATGTCCAGAGATTCCTTTCCTAGGTGACTCTAGGCCCTACCAAGTTGACAATATGACCATGTACCCATCCTTACCCGTCTTGTCTTCCTCCTCCTCCCACTGATCCCTTTCCTCTTTCCAACTAGTCCCCCTTCCACTTTCATATTATTATTATTATTACTGGTGAACCTATTATCTTTTTTAAAATTTCATGTGTATGAATGTATTGTCTACATGTATGTAAGTGCACCCATGTTGTGCAATGCCCACAGAGGTCAGAAGAAGGCATCAGATCCCCTGGAACTGGAGTTATAGACTGTTAGCTGCCATGTGGGTGCTGGGAACTGAACCCAGGTCCTCTGCCAGAGCAGCCAGTGCTCTTAACCGCTGAGCCATCTCTCCAGTCCCAATTATCTTAATTATGGTTACTTGTAGGAATTTGAATGGGGGGGCGGGTTGAGGAAGAGCACTGGAGGAACTGTCTCCTCTCCCCCCTTGCACCTGTTAAGTGTCTGTACATCCTCAGGAAGGGGCAAAGCCTGTTGATCCCCTCCTGCCTCATGATGGAATATTGATAATGTGCCCAGTCTCACACAGGTCTTGTGCAGGTAAGCACAGCTGCTGAGAGTTCAAAAGTGTGACAGCCATGTCTTGCTGAAAGCCAGTGTTCTGCAGCACTCCACCCCCTCAGCTCTTAGGGTTTTTTCTACCATGTTCTCTGAGCCTTGGAGGGCATGGTTGTTCCATTTAGAGTTAAGTATTCAACAGTCACTGACTTTCAGCATTTAGATCCATTGAGTTTCTGCAGCAGCTAACTACTGCCCACTGCAAAAAGAAGTTTGTCTGACCAAAGTTGACAGCAGCTTAATTTGATTGGTGGATTCAATCTTCAGTCTCTCAGCATTCCACACCTTTCTTAATTAAAAATAAATTTTAGGGGGCTGGAGAGATGGTTAAGAGTACCAGCTGCTCCTGCAGAGGACCTGAGTTCAAGTTTCAGCACAAACATGGCAACTAACAACATCCATAGCTTCAATTCTGGGGGATGTGATGCCATCTTCTGACCTCTGTGGGCATTGCTTGACACAGGTGCACTTACAGACATTCAGGCAATACACTCATACACATAAAATAAAAATAAAAATTTGTTTTAATTTTAAGGATTCATTTACATGTGTCTATGTGTCTATGTCTATCTGCGTGTTTGCACAGGTGCATGAATCTGTGTGCACATGGAGGCCAGAGAAGGATGGGTGTCCTCCTCTATCACTCTCTGCCTATTTCTTTGATTTGGGATCTCTCCCTGAACCCTGGGCTCATGTTTTCTCAGCTAGGCAGGAAGCCAGCAAGCCCCAGGGATCCTCCTATCTCCACTTGCTAAGTGCTAGGATTACAGGAACGTGCCACCATGTCTACCTGAGTCCTAAAGTTTTTTCTGTTAAGGGACTTTTTATTACTGTTTCAATTCCTTTGCTCATTATAGATCTGTTTATCTTCTTCGTTCAGTTTTGGTAGGTAACGTGTGCATGAATTTACCCATTTATAGATTTTTTTAAAATATAACGTAAGTTTTCAAAATATTTCCTAGCTATCATCTGATTTCAGTGCTTTTTATTTTAGCATCATTTTTCTGTGTAACTGTATTAATTTGTGTCTTCTGTCTCTTCTCTTCGGTTAGTTTGTGGGTTTCTATGTTTATATACAACAGAGTCATAGTAGCCAAAATAGCATGGTACTGGCAATAAGTATGTACTTAGGCTAGTAGAATAGAAGATCCAAAAAATGGGGTCTGGAGAGATGGCTCAGTGGTTAAGAGCATTGACTCATCTTTCAGAGGACCCGGGTTCGATTCCCAGCACCCACATGGTGGCTACAAACCATCCTTAATTCCAGTTCCAGGGGAGTCCAAAGCCTTCTTCTGATCCCCGAGGCATTGCATGACACGGGTACACTCACATACATGCAGGCAATACACTCATACACATAAAAAATTAGCCAGGTGTGGTGGCGCATCTGACAACCTGAGATTAATCCCCAGGACCGTCATAGTAGTAGAGAACAGACTCTTACAGTTGTCCTCTGGCCTCCACAGGCATGTGCTGGTATGTGTGTACATGTATACATATTAATACATAAATAAATAAAAATTTTAAAGTCAACTCAATTTTAGTACATGTGCTGCCGGAGCACTAAAGTCAACTCAAAATGTGTCAGAGATAGGTGCTAGGCGAGGCATAGTGGTGTGTGCCTTTAATCCCAACCCTCGAGAGGCAGAAGCAGGCCAATATTTGTGAGATCGAGACCAGCCTGGTCCATACAGTGACTTCTAGGCTGGCTGGGACTAGGGAGATCCCGTCAAAAAACAAACAAAAACCAAAACCCAAAATACCCAAAAATAGGAGCTAACAAAATGAATCAAGAGATAAAACACAAGCCTGATAACCTGAGTGTGATTCCCAGAACCCTCATTAAAAAAAGTTGGATTCTATGGTGTGCATCTGTAATCCCAGTGAGGTGGGAGGTAGAGGCAGGAGAATCACCCAGAAGCTCTTGGGCCAGCTAGCCTGGAATATGCAGCAGGGTAGAAACAAGAGACACCATGCCTCGACAAGGGGAAAGATCAGAAACAAGTCCTGAGGATTTGCACTCATTTCACAAGCCTTTCCTTCTGCATCTGGAACTGCTGTTGGCATCAGAGAGTCTTGGGGCTGGGCAAGTTCCCACTCGTTCCAGACTCCCTACTTTGTATACCCGAGTCCAGTTAGCATTCAGCCTTGGAATTGCCCCCAAATGTTCATCCAGTTAGGGAAGCAAGCAAGCACGCTATTAGAGGAAACCTTTGTCGGCCCAGATCCTGTGCTTACACCAACACCGCTCTCAGGAGGCTCATAAATAGATCCAATGGCCAGATCCCGGCCCAGAGTTCTCAGTCGCAACATGCAGCAAACACTGCCAGTCAGGGAGGCAGCTCTAGAGGCTCCATCTCCACACTGAGCTTTTGGTGATGGGGCCAGCTCCTGCCATGGGGGAGGGGCAGGGAGAGAACACTGACCTTTGGGCCCTTCATTGTCTGAGCTACTTGTTGCTTAAACTTATCAATGGATCTTTGTTTGACCTTCCCCCTGGCCATGACTGCCTCTTGTGACCACTTCCTACCCAGACACTGTGGTAGAATGGCTCCAGGTTCCTTAGTCTGTGACTGATCCTTCTCGGCTGTCTCAGATACCTGGCTCCCTTATGGTTAGCACAAGGTATGAATGATGTCCATGTATATGTGCATTTCTGCATGGCTCCTGTTCAAGTTCTCAAGGTCTTCCCCCTTTTCTTTGAGACAGGGTCTACCTGTAGCTCCACCCAGGCCTTGAACTCACTATGTAGAACAGGCTGGCCTCGCTCGCAGAGATTTGCCTGCCTCTGCCTGTGGAGTGACAGGATTAAAGACATGTACCATCACGCCTGGCCTCTTACAATATTTTTAAATACCAATCAAAATGCATACTGTTAACCGGTATAATAGACTGCTTCCTGCTTGGCTTTGGGGTTCTGTTTTCTGTTTGGAGTACCTGCTACACCCTTCACATGGCGCCTGGTTATAGCATTCTAAGACATGGGGAGTGGCATGATGGATTTCTTCTCAGACGCTGGTCTGCCAAGCACAGGGAGTCACTGTCTCATCAACCCCTCTTGCACTTCAGGCTCATGAGAGCTGTGAGTGTATCTTGTAGCTATACTGTCGATCCAGTGCCAGCAGGGCTGTCTGGCACCCTGTGGTGGTGGCACCAGCCCCCTACTCCAACCCCAGGGTTGGGGCTGTGGACTGTTTCTGACATTTCTCTCCACACTTTCTGTTTCTTCATCTTTTAAAGCTGACCTGGAACTCACTATATAGAGCAGGCTAGCCTTGATCTTACAGAGATCCACCTGCCTCTGCCTCCCCAGTGCTGGGACTAAAGGCGTGTGCCACCACGCCCAGCTCTGCCACCTCTTTCTTGAGTCTCCTTTGTCTTCCTCTCTTTCCCCCTTCGGAATACAGCCTGACCTCTCTTACCTGGACTCTAGTGGCTGATGTTTTGGTATCCTACATGTCCCTCAAAGTCCCGTGTGTCAAAGGCTTAGTCACCACATAGTGCTTTGGGAAACCTTAAGAGCTGGGGCTAGCAGAAGTCTTTAGGTCTTAGGTCGTTGGGATGTGCTCTTGAAGATCCCGGGATGGTGTGATCCTGGTTCCTCCTGTACCCTCTCCCTCCCTACCCAGCTTCCTAGCCACAAGGTTTTGCTCCGATGCACTTCCACCATGACACCTTCCACTATGAAAGCCACAGGCCAGAAAGCACTGGGGCTAAGTGACATTTGTTACAGTGATTAAACGCTAACACAGCAATGGAAAAGGATAATTTTGACTAAATAGGTGTGCTACTGTCTATTATAAAGGCCTTTTTTTTTTTTTTTTTTTGCCTTTCCTGAAAGAACAAGTCTAATCAGGCCAAATCTGTCATTTATTTTAAGACAGGGAATATTTTATTTAAAACCTAGAGAAATGAACACCTGGGGTCTATGACAAAGCACTCATGTTTGAAGCATAGATCAGTAATGAAGAGTATACACCACCACATACAAGTTACCTGATCACACCACAACTTTCAGTGTTGGGACAGAATAAGCTTCCCTGTAAAAGCAGCACCTTTGTGAAATTTTTTAAAAATATTTTTTTAGCTGGGCATGGTGGCGCACGCCTTTAATCCCACCCAGCACTTGGGAGGCAGAGGAGGCGGATCTTTGTGAGTTCCAGGCCAGCCTGGTCTATGTAGTGAGTTCCAGGACAGCTGGGGCTACAGGGAGACCCTGTCTCAAAAAAGACAAAAAAAAAAAATTTTTTTTTAAAAACATTTTATTATTTTTATTTTATGTGTATGCGTGTATTGCCTGCATGTAGAGGCTGTTGGGTCCCCTGGGACTAGGGTTACAGTTATTAGCTGCCATGTGGGTGCTGGGATTCGAACCCAGGTCTTCTGCAAGAACAACCAGTGTTCTTAACTGCTGAGCCAGCTCTCCAGCCCCCTTTATGACATTTTAACTTTAGTATTCTCCTTCTTCCTTACCACCTCCTTCAACGGAATCCACACCAACCACCTCATAATCCTTCTCTAGGACATCCATGTCCTCACGGGCCTCAGAGAACTCCCCTTCCTTCATGCCCTCACCCACATACCAGTGCACAAAGGCACCCTTGGCATACATCAGATCCAACTTGTGGTTGAGACGGGCCCAGCCCTCAGCAATGGCTGTGGTGTTGCTCAGCATGCACACAGCTTGCTGTACCTTGGCCAAGTCTCCACCAGGTACCACAGTGGGAGGCTGGTAATTGATGTCCCTTGAAGCCAGTGAGGCACCAACACACAAACTGGATGGTACCCTTGGTCTTGATGGTGGCAATGGCAGCATTGACATCTTTGGGAACCACATCACCATGGTACAACAGGCAGCAAGCCATGTATTTACCATGGCAAAGGTCACATTTCACCATCTGGTTGGCTGGCTCAAAGCAGGCATTGGTGATCTCTGCTACAGAAAGCTTCTCATGGTAGGCTTTCTCAGCAGATAACAGGAGCACAGGTGGCCAGAGGGAAGTGGATTCGGGGGTAGGGCACCAGGTTGGTCTGGAATTCAGTCAGATGTACATTCAGGGCTCCATCAAATCTCAGGGAAGCAGTGATGGGAGACACAATTTGACCTATGGGATCAACCTATTTAGGTTAGTGTAGGTTGGGCACTCAATATCAAGGTTTCTATGACATGTCATAGATGGCCTCATTGTCTACAAGAGTGGTGGAAACCTGGGGGGCTGGGTAGATGGAGAACGATAGCTTGGACTTCTTTCCATAATGAGCAGAATATAATCAGCAGGGAGGTGAACCCAGAGCCAGTTCTCCTGCCAAAGCTGTGGAAAACCAAGAAGCTCTGAAGCCCTGTGTACTGGTCAGTCAGCTTGCGAATTTGGTCCAATGCAAGGTCAATGATCTCCTTGCCGGTGGTGTACTGCCACAGGCATAGTTATTGGCAGTAACTTCCTTGCCTGTGATGAGCTGCTCAGGGGGGAAGAGCTGGTGGTAGGTACCAATGACTGAGGTACCAGGAATATAAACACTGCCCTGGGCACAAGCTTGTCAGCACCTGTCTCACTGAAGGTGTTGAAGGAGTCATCTCCCCGAATAGTCTTGTCACTTGGTATCTGGCCAAAGACCGGATGCCATGTTCCAAGTAGTAGAGCTCCCAGCAGGCATCGCCAATCTGAACACCAGCCTGGCCAACGTGGAGATGCACTCACACGGTTGCTGGTTTGTGGCTGCCGAGGAGATGGTAGAGACAAAGGGGGGGTGTTGTTGCTTCTTACAGGGAGACCCTTAGGCAGTGGATGTAAAAAACCTCTTTATTATTTATTTTTAATGCGTATGAGTGTTATACCTGTAATCTGAACACCAGCCTGGCCAACGTGGAGATGCACTCACACGGTTGCTGGTTCGTGGCTGCCGAGGAGATGGTAGAGACAAAGGGGGATGTTGTTGCTTCTTACAGGGAGACCCTTAGGCAGTGGATGTAAAAAACCTTTTTATTATTTATTTTTAATGCGTATGAGTGTTATACCTGTGCATGTTTAAGTGCACCTGCGTTGTGTTGTGTTGTGCAGTGCTCACAGAGGACAGAAGACAGTGTCAGATCCCCTGGAATTGGAGTTATGGACAGTTGTTAGCCACCACGTAGGTGCTGGGATTTGAAGCTGGGTCTTCTACAAGAACAACCAGTGCTCTTAATCACTGAGTCATCTCTCCAGCACCCCACCCCACCCACCCCAGGATTTCTTTCAATTAATGAAACAGAGTGGATTTTAATGAAGTAACGTGTACCAGAACTGAGTAGAATTTACATCTGGAAATGCTTTATTTTTATGCATTTTAATTGGCAAGTCATAATTTTATTGTATTTATGAACTACAATGTGATTTTCAACATTCCAGGAAATACATTATCACTGTATCTGGTCATTTCTCAAGACAGATAAAGTACTTTGAGCCACCAAAGGATGACAAATGGTGGGGCTATGTAGATACCCTAAAACGAGACAACAAATGTCCACAGTCAACCTTCCCAACTAAAGGCAAATTGTTGTTGACTCTCCAAGGCAATGCCAATGGAGATAAAGGTATCTTCCAGATTCACCACATAGTGGTGTGGACCCAGGTCCATCAAGCCCATTATGGATGGCGCCGCAGCACACATGGTAGAGTCAACTTACTCAGGTCTCTGTAGTTCAGTCATTCTCCATGCTCCATCTGGTTTCTGGACTGACACATGGGGGAGCTGTAAGGGCTCCACACTGCCCATACCAGCTGCTTCTAAGTACAAAATAGTCTTGGGAATCTGTCCCCCAAGCAGCTGACATTGGTGTACTTGAACCACCCTCCTGGGGGCTGGCAACACTTGTGGAGG
Source organism: Nannospalax galili (assembly GCF_000622305.1). NCBI lineage: Eukaryota > Metazoa > Chordata > Mammalia > Rodentia > Spalacidae > Nannospalax > Nannospalax galili. The sequence goes on along the minus strand of NW_008352659.1, from coordinate 3,077,965 downwards.
GTGGTATGTATGGCCTCTTTAACACTGGCTTAACAGTCCTTATACAGTCTAAACTCACCAGCAGTCATTGGAGGGTTGCCGGCCCCCACCAAATATCCATCCCTGGGATATTCAGCTACTAGAGAAATACACTGTATACAGCTGGAGTGTGGTGGGGGGTGGGGATCAGCAGGTACCCAAAGTTACAGTCACTGGCTTGCCCTTGGTTGTTTGGCTGTCATAGCCATCTGTGTATACAGCCAATCAGGAAATAAATGTGGGTTTCCATGGACTAAAGCTCCAGTATCAACAAGGGCCAACACTCTGCATATTGGTGGGAAATAAACGAATGAATAGTCAGTTCAACATAAGGCCTCTGGTACTCCGGAGTCCGCACTAGCTGGGCACCTCAGCCCCAATCCTGGCCCAAATGTGTGAGGTCTACCTGGTGCAGTTGCCAGAAAATCTTAGAGACATACCTCACATGCTTCTGCTGGCCTGGGTTTTGTGTCCATTTTCTTAGGGAGCCCCTGGTACTGCTGAGCTGGCTTCAGTTGGTTCCACCAGATTAATAGCACCTCATTTGGGTGGTTATGTATCTTCTCCCTATCAGCTCTAGCTAGAATGCGGTCTGCCCACATTTGGGCATGTGCCCATGTTTTGCCCCTGGGGGCTATCTAGGTGGCTCATACTGCTCCCCCTTTCTCTTCCCCTCTATGTCACTGAGAGCTGCCATTGCTATGGTCACCTCTTGTGTACTAGCCATCTGTGTATACAGCCAATCAGGAAATAAATGTGGGTTTCCATGGACATGGTCACCTCTTGTGTATGATGACCCACATAGTGGTTAGCATCACAGCAAAAATTCCAAATATACTTCCTGCAGCAATGGCTAAGCTCAAATCCCTCCTTCTAGTAGTAAAGTGCTCTAGTGGTAAAGCCTGGGCCTCAGGACTTATCAAACATGGCCTGGTGCATTCCCAACTCTCAGACTATCTGCATCAAGTCCATATAAAAATCCTGATGACTTACTGTCTCCAGTGACTCATCAGCATCCGCTCAGAGCAGATGGGCTTCAGCTGTTACCCAGCTCTTTACCCAGCGTCCTACCTAAGTCTGTGGTCTCAAGACTGGCAAGCACTGCCTTAGAGAGGCTGGGTGGTGATAGAAGCCAACTTTTTCATCTCCTCCACAGTTAATGAGCAACCAGGCTGGGACTATCTCCCCTCCCCCAACTCTGTCTGTACTGCTTTCCCAGCTCTTGCAGCTCTGTCCTAGCACAAGGAGTATTAGAGGTATATATGCTCTGTAGCTGTCCTCTGCCCTTGAGCCTGATCTTTCTGACCCAAGGGCTGCTCTACCTCTATCTTCTGCCAAATGACTGATCTCGCATCTTCTTATACCTGTCTCACCTTTGGAAGAGGGGTCCTGTGAAGCTCGCACTCCAAATCCTATAACCAGGATTCCAGCTTCGCCTCTACAGCTTGCAGCTCACACACCCAGCTCCCCACCTCAGGGCATCTTCATGACCAACCTTCAGTGCAACAGGAACAACCAGCCTATCTTTCCAGTTATTATCCATTCGTTTCTTGGCAAGGTATCTGCCAGGACCCACAAAGCCTTTTCCAAGGATTCAGGGGTTCCGTCTACCTCATCCCAGCTTTCTTCTGCGTCCCAGGAGGCAAGAATGACCACCACAGAATACATACTATGTATGGCCACTTCTCCACATGTCCCTTGGCCATTGGGGAAGACGGTTCAAAGACTGGCCACCATGACAGAATACCTTTGATCTCCAGAACCCATGTGATAGGAGAGAACAAACTCCTGAAAATTGTCCTCTAACTTCCAGACATGCACACATATACAGAAAAAAAAAAAAAAAAAAACCTCAGTTTTTGATTTTTAACCAATTACATATTCTGGGTGAAACTCGGCAGATTCCCCTGTCAGACTCTTTGTCACGGTAAACAAGCCTCTGAAATTTGGTTGGCTTCTTCCATTCCTGTGTGGTCGCTGTTCACCCTCGGTTTCAAGATCCATTCCAGAGTGAAGGGAATGAAAATCTACAATCCAAATGGAACACTTGGAAGTTGGTAGAACTACACATGAAGTTTCCTGCGGGGTCTGTTTTGAACACATCTTCGAGTCTGGGAACGGCACACTCTTCAGGAGGAATCCTTTTATTTGCCAAAAAAAAATCTGCAAACAGCCTTTTGTTTTGGGTTTGAGGGAATTTCTTTTTAGAAGACTTTATTATTTGAGGATTTAATACATGGATCCAATGTATCTTGACCCTCTGCCACACTCAACACCCGTTCCCATCCACCCTCCTCATGTCTTATAAAACTTTGTGACTGCTGTTTGACATTCTATGAAAATGCTCCTTCTAATAATTTAAACAGCATCTTGAGGAATAAAAACAGAACTCCAGGTAAACCCAACCAAAGAGCCCCTCCATCTAAACCTCTCGGTTGCTTAAATTTGGCAAAAAAAAAAAAAAAAAAAAAAAAAAAGTGTCTTTGGGGGCACTGGCTCCTTGGCTGACTGTCATTCCACGACATGATGAGATCAAATCAGACCAGTGTGAGGAAAGCATCATTCAACCTAAACTTATAGCTGGGACCAGGTCACAGCTCTTGACACTGACCGGTTCTCAGGTGTAATAAGTCTTGGGGAACCACTCACTCACAGGAACAGTGGGTCCTTCTGTTGAGTTAGTTTGCAGAAGCTTCTGAAACTCCTAGACTCCAGCCTTTGTCACACACTGATCCATAAACTCCTTCGAGGGCAGCTCCTTGCTGTCTATCTTGCCCAAGAGGCCCAGATGAAGACCTAACCACCACTTGCACAGGTGCAAGCTGCATCTCCCAGCTTCCTACATCTCGATTACTTTGGATATTGGCCCTGCTGCTCTGGGAGAAGGCAGGGCACCTGCTGCCCCGCATCGCCCAGATTCTGGTACATTAAGGGCCAGTCCTGGAAGGGCACCTCTTCTTGGTGATTCTGAGGCTGCTTCAGCTGCTGTTGCTCATAACCGCATCTACCCTGCTGCTGTTCCAGAAATAGTGAATTGTAATGTGTTGGTGGTGGCGGCAGCTGCTGCTGCTGCATCTGCCACTGTGCACTATAAACATAGTGAAAGTAGAAGGACGTGTCATGCTGGCTTTCCTCTGTCTCAAGCCTGACCATTTCATAAAACTGCACAGGTGTATCAGGAGAAACACAGAATGCTGGTCTGGAGCTAAAAGATCTACATCCCATGCCAACTCCATATTCCAAAGTACCACTTGGTCTCATTTGAATGCCTTGGATCACAGAGTCACATGAGCCATATAGTTCACCAAAAGCCTCCTGGGCCCCCATAGAAGAACAGCCAGCCTGGCCAGATGGTGCAACCTGGGCATAAGAGGTTTGCACAGTGGTGTCAGTGGGAGGTTGTATCTGGGTCTTCTGGAGACTTACAATGGGAGAATCTTGGAACTTACACAGTCTCCTGGTAGCAAGGGTTCTCTGTCTCTCTTTAGGTAGCTGTCTGGCTCTTTTATTATGAAACCAGTTCTAAAGAGAAAGAGGAAAATATTATTAATCAAATACTTTTCTAGCCCTCGGTGCATTTTCACAATGTAAAAGAATTTTAGAGTAATCTTAGTCTTGATTGCTACTAACTTGCTTCCTAACCTTTTTCAGTGGGTTGAGTATGCTGAGACTCGTAACTGGTCAAAGTCCTGGTGAAAAATAACTGTGAGTGTATGTCAACAGCCCCCCAAAGGGACTATCTCAGAGGAGGGGGTGGAAAGGATGAAAGGAAGGGGAGCAGTATGGTGAAATGCTGTCTTCCAGACATGACAGGGCTGCTGTATTCATGAGCAGCTGTGGTTGCCTGTACAAGACCTACACAAGATCAAGCCAGTCAGCATTGCAGCATGGATGAGGGAGGGGCTCAAAGGTGAATTTAAAGAAAAGGACATGAAACTGGGAGGGAACATATTGTGGGGCAGAAGTGGAGAGTGGATATGATCAAAATACATTACATGCATATGAAATTTACAAACAAAAAAATATAGTATGAAAAGAATCCCAGGTCAGCCTTGGCTATATAACAAGACCCTGTCCTCTCTCCCCAGAAGTGTTATATTAGGCTATCCTTTCTAAATCTCAGAGCTCTGTGGTGGAGCAGTTAGGCTCACACAGTACAGACGTGAGTATCAGAGCCTCAACATTTGATCGCTCTGGAAGCCCTGTTTCAGAGTTGTTTTATATAAAGATCTATTCTATTATTTATTCGCATGTGTGTATGTGTGTGTGCATATGTATATGTGGGTGCCTGTGGAGACCAGAAGAAGGCATTGGATCTCCTAGAGCTGGAGCTACAAGTGGTTTTGAGTTACATGATGTGGGTACTAGGAACCAAACTCTGATTGTCTGGAAGAACAGCACTGAGTCACTTCTCCAGCACCTAGATCCTCTTTCTTATGAAAGTTTCCATCTACTGTCAAGGAATTAATGTATTCAATGATAAATACATGGATATGACAGAAGAAATATGGAAATCTTAATTCTATGCATAAAGTGGTATAATTTTAGCAAGGAAATCTTATGCATCTTTAATAATTTACAAAAAAACCATGTTAGAAGTTCCCCAAACAAATACTGTGATAAAAGTCTCATATATACCAGGCTGGCCTCAAACTCACTCTCTGAAGATGATCTTGAACTCCTGATCTTTCTGTCTCTGCCTCTGTCTCCTAAGTGCTATGATTACCATGTCCAGTTTATGACTTTCGAGGGATAGAGCCCAGGGCTTCATGCCAAGTCCTTTCTATGGCACTTTAGACTTTTGTGTCTGACCTTTTACTTATTATCTCCTCTTCAAGGCTTAATTGATATGCCAAATATATCCACAGTAAAACTCCTAAAGTCTCTGGCCAAAAATAAAAAAAAGTCTTGCTCCTCTCCCAAGCTCCTGGATACTGATTAAAAACAACTCCAATCTTCCATTTCTCAAGCCAAATTTTTGGAACTTATAAAATAAACACTTATTTTAATTCATTAAGGGCTACAGAGATAGTTCAGTGGTTAAGTGTGCTTGCTGCTGTTGGAGAGGACCAGAGTTAAATTCCCAGCACCCACATCAGGCAGCTCATAACCACCTGTAACTTCAGCTTTATGGGATCTCATGTCCTCTTCTGGCCTCCACTGGCAACCACACACATATGCACACAGAGATACACACACATAAATAAAAACATATTTTTTATCTTATAATTATGTGTATGCATGTGTGTCTGTGTAGTGTATGAATGTGTGAGCATAATTGCCATCAAAGGTCAAAAGAGGGCATCAGATCCCCTGGAGCTAGAGTTACAGATGGTTATACCTTTGTGGGTGCTTGGGAACTGGACTCGAATTCTCTGCAAGAGCAGTACATGTTCTTAACTGCTGAGCTATCTCTCCAATCCCAATAAATTAAAAAAAAATTAAATCTTTACAAAAAGTACTTTTTTGAGCAAACCATTTCTTACTTTCCATGAAAGCTATGTATAATATATTCACAGTCATGTTGACAAGTGACAAAATGTTAACATTGACCTATGCAATGACACTCCATGAAGTTTTTCCATGTTTACATTTTCCAAACCGCCCACAAAAAGGCATCTTTATGCAAAGCTTAAAGTATCTGACTTACATCAATCACATACAGAGTACAGTGCAACTGCTTGGCCAGTTCTTCCCTGGTTGTAAAATCTGGGTAAACATTCTTTTCAAATAACTTCTCAAGTTTCTCCACCTCATCCTTCACAAATCTGTGTCTTGGTTTTCCTTTTCCTCTTCTGTATTTCAGCCCTCTGACTGTGTTATGACTGTCTTCAGATGAAGCCCCTGAAAAAAATGTGGAAACAAAGAAAAGCACTGATGAACATTAGTAAGAGACCTTTGTAAAAGGAGAGCTCTGCCTTGTTCCATCTTTAAATTTGGGAGGATAAAGTGAATTTAGTTAAGACCACCAAGCTGGTTAAATATTTCTTGACTAACAAAAACTGATACATTTACATACCACAATTCTTTTTTTTTTTTTTTTTTTTTGGTCTTTTTGAGACAGAATCTCCCTGTAGCCCCCAGCTGTCCTGGAACTCACTATGTAGACCAGGCTAGCCTTGAACTCACAGAGATCTGCCTACCTCTGCCTCCTGAGTGCTAGGATTAAAGGTGTGCACCACCACGCCCGCTCACAATTCTTTTTTAAAAACTTTTTATTTATTTTCTGGACTGCATAAAAGAACTTATTCCCAATAGTTAGTTGTCCTCTGACTTCCACACACACTGTGCCAAATGTGTGGCATGTACACACACAGAGTAATATTTAAAGCATTGCTCTTAAATTGGCAGTAGTTTTAAAGTTCAACAGCCCATCCTCCCACTGTAAGCATTTCCCAGATTCTCAAAGAAACAAAGTGAACTTTGATCACAAACTATTATGTGTATCTCTCTAACCTGTCTGAGCTTATCAGAAGGTTTGGCACAGGCAATTCTGTTTTTCCTAACTCAGAATTGAAATAAAAAAAGATTGAAAATATTACAAATCAAATTAACAAACTTCAGGTGTCTGGGGATAAAGATACAAAGCAATCCAACAATAGAATAACCAACTACAGCCAAGCTAGAAACAGTTTCTCTGGAAAATTAAGACATCCAATAAAATAAAATAAATTTAATTAAAATTTAAAAAACCAGAGACAGCCAGGCATGGTGGCGCATGCCTTTAGTCCCAGCATGAGGCAGGGACAGGCAGGGCTAGCCTGGTCTACATAGTGAGTGCCAGGCGAGGTGGGGCTACAGGGAGACCCTGTCTCAAAAGACAAAAAAAAAAAAAAGAGCGAGAGAGAGAGAGATTTCAGAGACCTTGTAGACCAGGAATTCAGCATTCACAGTTACAGATCACTACAAACTGAAATAACCATGAAACCCACAAATAATAGGGCAGGGGGAGAACTGCATTTTCAGTGTTGTCCCAAAGTTAAACGTCCACTTTCCTATCCCAAAATAACCAAAGATATCAACAAAGATCAAAGTTTGGCTTAAAGAAAACAATGGGCATTTGGGAACAATCCCTTGTAAAGGACTATTTGTCATACCAACATGGGATCCCTGGTTCCTCAGCATTAAAATTCTTCTAGTCTTGGTGATAACCCCAATGGAGCCAAATGTTTCCAAGTATTGGCTTAGTTCGTCTTCCTAACTGCTGCAAGACCAGCAAATAAACTGTGTTAATTCTCCAGTTTTTCTATACTATTAAAGGATCTAAAAGAATCTATACTATGGAACTGTCAAAAGGGCCCAGGTACTGCATCTTTTCTTCTTTGAGACAGGATCTCCTGAGTCTCATGTACCCCAGGCTGACATGGAACCGCTATGGAGCTGAAGACGACACCCTGAACTTCTGATCTTCCTGCTTCCACCTCCCAGTGCTGGGATCACACGCATGTGCCACCATGTCCAGTTGGTATGTGGTGCTAGGATTGAAACCATGGCTTCGTGCATGGCAAGCACTATACCAGCTGAGCTACACCTCTAGGCAATGAAATATTTACAACAAACTCATACTGACAACATATTAATTGGTGGTTCTCATACACTATAACACACCACAAGGGAACATCAGCCTTTTTTGTTGTTGTCGCTCTTGTTCCAAACTACCCTTAACCCAGAGCCTGAAGGTGAATTAGCTGGTTCTAGGAGAGGAAGGGAGGCTGGCCACAAGAGCACGGAGGCTTTTTTTTGGGAGGGGGGGGTCTGGTCCTGGGGATTGAACCCAGAGCCTTACGCAGGATAGGTACATGTTCTATCTACTGGTCCTCCTAAGTGTCTATATTAGCTCAGTCCTGGGGAAAAGGCCTCCCATATCAAAAATAAATAAATAAATAAATTTCTTTGGAACATGCCCATAATCCTAGGAACCAAGATGCTGAAGCAGGAGGATCTCAAGTTTGAGGTCACCCTCATACTAAGGCTCTAACTCCAAATAAAAACCAAGTTTCTTAAGGAGAGAATACTGTAATTGTCTTAGAAATTCCAAATCTGAATCACTGCCCCTCCTCTTAGCAAAGATACACGTTTGGAGTCTCAGTCTCCCCTGGACACTCACATCCTTAATACCCAGACATTTCATCCTGCTGGAATGAAACCTGGATTGGCCACTCTGTACAGGACAGAGGAATCCAGAAAGAGACAGAGCATGACTTGAAAGCACAGCTGTTCTAGTTTGTTTCTTCAAGTCTGTGACAAAATACTCTGACCAATACCAATTTGGGGAGGAAAGGGATTATTTGGCTTACATCTCCCAGGTCACAGTTTATCACTGAAGGAGTCCAAGGTAGGAACTCAGGTCAGGAACCTGGAGGCAGGAGCTAGAACATAGGCCATGGAGGAACACTGCTTACTGGCTTGCTCCCCTGGCACATGATCAGTCTCCTTTCTAATACAACCCAGTACCACCTGCCCAGGGTTGGCACCACCCAGTAGGCTGGGCCCCCCCACATCACTCAATAATAATAATGCCTCATAGACATGGCCACAGGCCAGTCCAATGGAGGCAATTCCCTAGTTGAGGCTCCCTCAACCCAGGTGTCAAGTTGACAGTAAAGCTATCCAGCACAATAGCTGAGGATAATTTCCTTCTATTCTCCATGCTTCCTCAGTAAAGATTTGGTAAGGCTTAACTAGAATCTGGTTTGCAATTCCTAGAAGGCCACAAGTAATTAGCCTGCATTGGGTATTGTTATCTCCCTGCTGGGCCCAATCCTAATTACTAAAAAGGTCACAATGCTGCTGTAGAGAAACCTCAGTTGTGTGAAGTCCACTTCCAGGTCTTTCGATTTTTTTACCACCATATGCATGTCATTTCATCCCTCAGAGATAGGATGCTCTCCTATAAATTATCTGTCATTAACTCCTGTGCAAGAGTACTAAGAAGATATTTTCTTTTTCTTTTTTTTAAATAAATAATTTGAGAATGTCATACATGCATATAAGGTGTTTTGATCAAATCCATGCCCACTCCCTCCCCTCCAACTCCTCCCATATCTCCCCATCACTTTTTTCTGATAACTTCATGTACTCTTTCTTCTTCTTTGATTTATTTATTTTGGGGGGCTTTTGGCTACTCTAACATTCCCCCATCTGAAGAGGTAACCCTAAAACCTTTTAAGGATTAGCTACACGCTCCCAAATACTTTCAACATTTTTGGCCTTTGGAACAGAGTATGTTGTTAACAGGCCCAAGGACATGTTGACTTTTAGCCAAGAAACTGGCTACTTTTCTTTGGGGTCTTTTTACCCTAACTGTCTAGCCAATTCCTACCTCCTATTCTTATCATGCCATCCCCTGAAGGGGTTACCCAAATTGCCAATAGGGAATACGGACGCAGACTGCTCTGGCTTCTTCCATGCTGAACTGGGACACAGGGTGAGGCAACTGGAGTACCCCTTCAGTGGATCTATCTAAAAGACTCCCAAATTGCATAACTTATCTGTAGGGGAAAAGAGAGTGGTCTTTATGATTCTTGGAGAGCAAATCCATGAAGATGCTGTGCAAGCATCGAATCACTGAGCAAAATCCTTTGGTCCATTGTTTGCTTATTTTTTTCCTTTTGTTTGAGACAGGGTCTTATGCCACTGAGACTAGTCTGAAACGTACTAGGAAGCCCAGGCTGGACCCAAATTCATAGTCCCTGACTTAGTTTGCTCAGTGCTGAGATTACATAAAGACATTGGTTAATATACTGTGTGTGAGGTGTATGTATATATATGTGCATATGTATGTGCAGGTGTGTGCATACATGTGTACACAAGTTTGTCAAGGCCAGACTTTGAAGATGGGGTCTTCCTATATTATTCTTCATTTTCTTTTGAGATACAGTCCATCACTAAGTTGAGCTCAACACCAGGCTGGCGAGTGAACTTCAGGAGTCCTCTGGTCTCCATCTCATCAGCATTAGGGCTGCAGACACAGAACAACACTCCAGGCTCTTTACCTGTATTCTGGGGATGTGAAATCTGGTTCTTATGCTTGTAAAGCAGGAAGTGTACATACTGAGCTATCTCTCCAGCCCTATGTCATTATTTTGATTATTTTCTAATAAACACAAAGCATTTCTGCATTTAAAAATCTATGTGAAGATAAGTCAAAGGTCCTGTTAGACCACGTCTGGTTTCACTTGGAAGCGTGAATGAAATGGTTCCTCTAAGTTGACCCTCCTATTTGTAGACTGGACACTGGTTCAAGTCCATCTCGTGGGGTCTCCATGTCCTTCCTGAACAAGAGCACAGGTGACTCACCACAGTTACAGGACATTTTGAGAGATGTTCCATAGTCTCCTGGAACTTGGTCTACCTTGGAGGGCAAGGGGAAAAAACTGTCCTTTATATCCCTCTGACCACATTAGTATGGGCCTTAAAGTATGGCTGTGAAACATCCAATAAGGTTAGTTCCACCAGTCTGGTACTTTTAATTATCATGTGCTATGCAGATAAAACTTGGGTAAAAAAACAAATATTGCAGGTAAACTTGACTAGACATGTATTTTGTTCCTTGAACTAGTTGTATGTATAATTTGTCGGTAGGTTATTGGATTAACATGGTTCCCTCTGGTTTTATAAAACTAGCTAGGCATTGTTTATCTTTCTCACTGTCTAATCCTTCCACCATGGTTTCCCCAATTAAAGTGCCCCCATTTTCTCATTTCTCCCTTAATACCCTTCTCCTATGGTCCCACCTCTCTTGAGTCCCTTCTTTCCCTTTTTATCCCCAAGTCTCCTTGTATAATCTTCCCTCCCTCTTCCCATTAAAATAAGCCCATTTTTATCCATATCTCCCCTATTAACATCTGTTTCTTACTGTTCTTCTCTTTTGGGGGTCCTTCTTTTCCTTCACCTCCCTGGTTCCTTTTCATTATCCTGGTTCCTGTAGTTATGTCTGGATACATAATCACTTACAAGGATTTGGAATTAAGACCCACAAATGAGAGAGAACATGCATCACTTGTTCTTCTGAGTCTGGGCTTTAGTCCTCCCCAAATCCAGGAGGCTATGTGTGGTTAGGGCCAAATTCCATAGAGTTGGCTGGGAAGAGTGATTGGATAATGCGGTGAGGTCCAATGACCCTGCTTGACCCTCCTTTAATAAATGAGCACAACTGTCAACAAGCCCAGTTGTGATGATTAGCGATCAGGCTCAGCTGAAGTCGTGATGATGGTAGTTATTTCATGCAGAAAGGACTGCTGTATAGCATCATCTTATTAAAAGGACCTGGAATGTCAAAGGATTTGGTGCTAGGATCCACACATGAGGGAGAACATACACCATTAGTTTTTCTGAGTCTGTGTTACTTCACTTAGTATAACAGTTTCTAGATGCCATCCATTTACCTGCAAATTTCATTATTTCATCTTTCTTTACAGCTGAATAGAACTCCGTTGTGTAAATACACCACATTTTGTTAACCATTTGTCACTTGAGGGGCACTTAGGTTGCTTCCATCTCTTTAGCTATTGTGAAAAGAGCAGCAACAAACATGGTTGTACAAGTGTCTTCGCAATAGGATGAGTCCTTTGGGTATACGCCAAGGAGTATAACCAAATCAAATGGTAGATCCATTCTTAGTTATTTTTTTTTTTAACATTTAAAAAATTTTTTTTTTAGTTTTATGTGTATTCATGTATTGCCTACATGTAGGTACATGCACCTGTGTCGTGCAATGCCCGAGGAGGACAGAAGAAGCTGTCGGATCCCCTGGAACTGGAGTTATGGACAGTTGTTAGTTGCCATGTGGGTGCTGGGATGCAAGCCCGGGTCTTCTACAGGAGCAACCAGTGTTCTTAACCACTGAGCCATCTCTCCAGCCCCTAAAACAAGTATTCTTATTCTCTTGCTTCGTTGTTGTTCAGTATCACTCTCTTCAAAAATCAATCTTCCTCATTAATGATTTAAAAGCTTCAATTCTTTTCCTATCTTCTAGTAAGAACATAAAAGCTATTTAAACCTTATTCTCTCTATTCTTATTTTATGTGTATGTGTGTATTGCCTGCATGTAGGTAAGTGCACCCATAGTCTCCTACAAAGGCAACTAATACTCTTAACTGCTGAGTCATCTCTCTAGGCACCAGCACCACACACACTTTTCTTGTTTTGTTTAAGATGGTCTCCCTGTAACCCCAGATGGCCTGAAATTCGCTATGTACACCAGGCTGGCCTTAATCTCTCATAGATTTGAGTGCCATGAATCAAGTGCTGGAATTAAAGACATGAGCCACCACACCCAGCCAGCCACCCACTTTTAAGAGTTTCTCAGTTGGAGACCCTGTGTTATGGCCATGCCTTTAATCCCAGCACTTGGGAGGCAGAGGCAGGCAGATCTCTGTGAGACCAAGGCCAGCCTGGTCGACATAGTGAGTTCCAGCTGGGGCTACAAACAGATCCTGTCTCAAAAATACCAAAGCCACAAAAGAAGCTGGGTGTGGTGGTACACACCTTTAATCCCAGCACTCAGGAGGCAGAGGTGGGCAGATCTCTGAGACTGAGGCTAGTCTGGTCTACATAGCAAGTTCTAGGCTAGTGGAGGCTACAGGAAGACCCTGTCTCAGAAAAAGGGGGAAGGGTACTTACTGCTCTTCCCGAGGATGGGTGTTCAGTTCCCAGCACCTATATCAGGCATCTCACAATTGCCTGTGACTCTAGTTCCAGGGGATCCAGCACCCTTTCTGGCTTCCATGGACACCTGCACTACATGCACATACCCACACATGGATACACACACATACAAATAAATAGATTTCTTTTTGGTGACCCAGACCTTTAATCCCAGCATTCGAGACACAGAGGCAGGCAGATCTCTGAGTTCAAGGTCAGCCCAGTCTACATAGTGAATTCCAGGCCAGCCAGGGCTACACAATGAGACCCTGTCTCAAAAGCCAACAAAGCTGCGTTTGGTGGCACACACCTTTAATCCCAGTACTTGGGAGGCAGAGGCAGGCAAATTCTCTAAGATTAAGGCCATATGTTCTACAAAGCTACAAAGACCAGCTGGAGGCTACAGGGAGATCCTGTCTCAAAAGGACAACAGCAAAAATAAAAATCCCACAAGACTTCCAAGCATGAAGTACAGGTATAAGACGCCAAGTTCAAAGCAACACTACTGAATGAAGAGACCCTTCATTCAGAACATAGCACTCTTGGGGTACCAACTGACCATGGTATGAAGTTTCAACTGACCCATATACCTGCCCTGTAAAAGTTCCCTGCCCTATAAAAAGTTCCCACGAGCTGGTGGCACACACCTTTAATCCCTGTCTCAAAAAGACCAAAAAAAAAAAAAAAAGATCCCTGAATTTCTGCAAAGCAATTGTGTACATTCAACAATTTAAAACCCCATAGGGTTTTTAACTAAACTGAGTAGAAACCGCAACGGCAAGAGGCATTCTCTGTGACCCCCACAGCCACACCGTGAGAAGCAGAACCTCTGGGGCCCACCTATGTCCCCCACACCTTCAGTGAGGACATCACCTCCCAAAGGGACTGCAATTGGGTTGTGAAGATGGCTCCCCACACAAGCCTAAGTTCCATCCTCAGTACCCTCAGGGAAGGAGGACCAACTCCCAAAGGGACTGCAATCGAATCACCACTGTCTGAAGGTCTTTTGACCCAGATTTTGCCTCAAGTCACATGCCCCATGGACGCTTGGGTCCTCGGTATGCAGGAGGAACTCTGCCAGGTGAGTATAGCTTCAGAGGACTCCAGAGCTCTCTACTCCCAGGTCGGGCCCATCAAGAAGAAATGAGACCCTGAACCCCAAGACTTTGCAAGTTCCCGAACCCAATGAGACCCTGAACCCTGACACTTTGCAAATTCCTGAACCCAATGAGATCCTGAACCCCAAGACTTTGCAAGTTCCCTATCAAAATCTCTTCCATATTCTAGGGTTAAGATGTTAAAAACCAGTTTGGGGCTGGAGAGATGACTCAGTGGTTAAGAGCACATGCTGCTCTTCCAGAGAACCTGATTTCGAGTCCCAGAACCCAGTCAGGTGGCTTGGCTCACAGCACCCTGTCACTCCAGCACTGTGCTCATGTATACAAACCCACACACAGTCACACACATGTACACATAATTACAAACTAATAATAAAATTTTAAAACTTCCTTTAAATCGCAGTTTCAAGTAGTACAACTCTTTAGCTTGAAGTTTTTAATTTTGATCCTATTAGCTTTTTTCTTGGAGACAAGGTCTCATTATGTAGCCCTGGATGGCCTGGAACTCAGAGATCCATTTGCCTCTGTCTCCTGAGTGCTGAGATTAAAGGCCTGTGCAACTACGCCCAGCTATCTGATTAGCCTTTTTTCTTTCTTCTTAAAAACTATTTATTTATTATTCATTACTGAAAATCAAACCCAGAGCTTTGCCAGCTAAGCAAGCACTGTGCCACTAAGTCCCCACCTTTCCATTCTGGGGATTAAACCTAAGGTCTTACACACAACCTGGCATCATCTCATCCCACCCACCATGCTCTGCTCTGCCCTCCACCACATCCAGCTCTTCACTGTCTCAAAGAGGTTCCCAAGCGTATCATTTTACCTGCAGAAAGTTCCATAGAGCTCTAAACTAGGAGAAATCCCTTCATGTGATTACACGTTCTTTTACCCAAGCCTCTAGGAAACTACCTCCACCACTTACTTCACTGTACAGCAGCCAGAAAGTTATACTGATGATACGAACTGTCCCCATCCTACGAGCCTACTTTTGAGAGATGAAAATGAGAGACAGAGAGAGGGAGGGAGGGGAGGAGGGGGAGGGAGTGGAGGGGAGGGGAAGGAAGGGAGGGGAGGGGGGAGGGGAGAGAGGAGAGGAGACCAGGAGTGAGGTGGTCCAAGCATATCCAGCCTGCAGCCCGCTTGTATCCTAGGATAGCAATGAATGTGGCTAATAAAATTGTAGATAAAAACATCTTTTCACAATATCAAAAGGTTGGACACCCCTTGCCAAAGCTGAATCAGGAAAAAGCCAGCTACAAAGCAATGGTTTGGTCTCCACCAAAGGCGCTTATCTTTCGAGCCTGCATAGTGGCAGCACTCTAGCGGCAGAGGCAGGCAGATTTCTGTGAGGTGGAGGCCAACCTGATCTACGTAGAGTTCCAGGTCAGCTATAAGGAGACCCTGCCTCAAAAAAGACCAAAAACAAACAAACAAACAAACAAACAAACAAAAACTTACCTTTGGGAGCCATGTGGGATCTCCAGTTACTTATCTGTCTAGTTGCCAAAGTGAGGAAATTCTAAAGCATTGCTGGCTATACAAGCTGACAGCGCCCACCCTGGACACGCCCTAGAGAACCCACCAATCCCAGCGCTGCTCCGATCCAGGCTCCACCTTCAGCACAGCCCACTCTCAGCTCAGCCCCCTCCCCTTAGAAATGTCTTGGCAAAATCCCAGCTTCCATTCATTAAGCATCACTGATCTTTGATCTCAGTGTTACCTTTTTGTTGGAATTGTTTTATCCCCTCCTAGACTGGAGGGCAGAGGGGACAGAGAGCCTAGACTACAGGGAGAGCTGCGGACCTTGAGTCCCATGTTTCCTGCCATCCCACAAATACACCACAGGCTGTGATTCTGTGAGGGCGGAAGCCTGGCTCGGCCACAGATGATCCACACCATTCAATAAATGATTAAGAAATACTGAGACTGGGGGCCTGGAGAGATGGCACAGCAGTTAAGAGCACTGACTGCTCTTGCAGAGGACCCAGGTTCGATATCCAGTGCCCACATAGCAGCTAACAACCATCAGTAACTCCAGTTCCAGGGGATCCAATGCTCTCTTCTGGCCTTCGTGGTAAACTGCATGATACAGGTGCACTTACATACATGTAGGCAAAACATTCATACACATAAAATAAAAATATTTTTTTTTTGTCTTTTTGAGATAGGGTGACCTGGAACTCGCTATGTTGACCAGGCTGGCCTCGAACTCACAGAGATTTGCCTGTCTCTGCCTCTCCAGTGCTGGATTAAAGGCATGTACCACAATGTGCGGCTAAAAATAAAATTTTTAAAAAGGAATATTGGAACTGGAGGCAGGAGAGGGAACATGTTTGAAAGGGACCTTATAAGGCTAATGTGGTCCATAAGCAACCTTTTTTTTTTTTTTTTTTTTTTTGTCTTTTTGAGACAGGGTTTCCCTGTAGCCCCAGATGGCCTGGAACTCACTATGTAGACCAGGCTGGCCTTGAACTCACAGATATCTGCCTGCCTCTGCCTCCTGAGTGCTGGGATTAAAGGTATGCACCACCACACCCAGCTACATTCTTTGACTAATTCATCTTATTCTTTGTGTTTGTTTGAGAGAGGGTGTACATGATGATGACCTTGAACTCTTGATCCTCCTGCTTCCCACTTCCATCGTCACCTAGCCAGGCATTCCCAGCTACTCCGGAAGCTGAGGCAGACAGATCTCAAGTTCAAAATCAGCCTTGGAAACTTAACAAGACCTTGTCTCAAAAAAAATAAAAGTAAAAAAATTTTTTTAAAGTCCTATGAGATAGCCCAAACCTCCTTCTTACATCGGAGAAAGCAGCAAGCCTTTGAGTTTTCCTCACAACTCTAGCACTTTGCACTTTCCAAATGAGTGGGAGAGAGTAATCATATCTGGAATTATGTGTGTGAAATTATTTGTTTTTTATTCTCCAGCTATAGAAAACACATAGACCCCCTGACAGGCTGTAGCATATTAAGTCATCTGAACAAAGATCCAGTATCTTTATTCTTAAACAAGTTGCCACAAATGTATTAAGACTGGCTGTGTGGCAGGCCAAAGGGGAGATGTTCAGACAGTATTCCTCAACAGCACTATGGGGATACACAGTTATGTGACTGAGTCCTAGCTGGGTATGACTCACAGGTAACCACAGCATTCTGGAAAATATTTAGGAATCAGTTCAAGGTCAATCTTGATTATGTTGCAACTTCAAAGCCATCCTGGGCTACACAATACCCTGTCTCCAAAAAGTATCTATCTATCTATCTATCTATCTATCTATCTATCTATCATCATCTATCTATAGAGGGAGACAGAGACAGACAGAGAGGTTAGTCCTGAAGCACAGAGATTAACTATCAACTCCGTTACCTGAACCCAACCTCTAGAAGAGGAGGAGTGGAAGATGAAAATAATGTGGTTTTTTGTTTGTTTGTTTGTTTGTCTTTTTGAGACAGGGTCTCCCTGTAGCCCCAGCTGTCCTAGAACTCACTATGTAGATCAGGCTGGCCTTGAACTCACAGAGATCCACCTGCCTCTGCCTCCCGAGTGCTGGGACTAAAGGTATGCGCCACCACACCCGGTGAAAACAATGTTTTTAACTGGGCAAGTTGATGGCAGGAATTGGGAAGGGGGAGCAGGGTCTGGCTGGAGCCCACAGTTTCTGACTTGATTCCAAGACAGATCATGCTCAGTAACCAAAATAAAGTAGAAGTACAAGGCACAGGCCAATAGACAGATAAAGTCCTAGGTGGCACTGTTCACAATCCATGGCTGTAGATGGCCCTACACTATCTGCTTAGGAACCTCAACCATTCATCTGGGGTGATATCAGGTTCTTTAGGGTAGCTGGAAGGAATGTTTGGGATGCTGGAAGTGCTGGAGAGGACAGACTGGGAGTAGAGCAGCTCTGAAAGGCATTTCTGCAGTGTTTGCAGGTAGCTCCTGCTGCAGCTGCCTCCACAGCCCTGGACACTCACAGCTTTGCCTACAGAGTCTGAAAACACTCTGGGTTGTTTTTTTGTTTCGTTTTGTTTTTGTTTTTGTTTTTTTTTGTTGTTGTTGTTATTTTGTCTTTTTGAGACAGAGTCTCTCTGTAGCCCCAGCTGTCCTGGAACTATGTAGACCAGGGTGGCCTTGAACTCACAGAGATCTGCCTGCTTCTGCTACTGAGTGCTGGGATTAAAGGCATGTGCCACCATGACCAGCCATTCTGTTTCTTTTTAACCCACAGCATCTGGTCACTGGCATGTCCCACTATGTCAAACAAGGTCCTGGACATATCATCCCATAGATCACCACCAAGGACCTAAAGGAAAGGAGCAGAGATGGAGGAGATGTCAACTAGTAATAATGCCAACAAGAAACATGAGGAACAGGCAGCAGGCAGCGTAGTAAAAGAAGGGAGGGAGGAAGAGGAGGAAGAAGGGGATGGTGAGGCTCAGGCAGCTGCCAGCAAAAGGCATCTGAGGTCAAACAGGATGACAATGTTGATACCAAGAAGCAGAAACCCATAAGGACTAGATGAAAGGAAGGAAAAAATTTATAAAGGGGCTGACAATGCCCCTCAAAGAGTACTTGCCAAACATGCACAAAGTCATGGATTCAGTCTCTAACATTGCATAAACTGGGTGTGGTGACTACCCAGCATCGTATAAGCTGAGTGTGGTAGTTCCCCCTGACCGCATAAACTGAGTGTGGTGGCACAAACCTGTAACCCCAGAACTCAGGAGGATGAGAAGTTCAAGGTCACCCTTGGCTATATGATGAGTCCAGGGCAATCCCTGGCTACATAAAACCCTGTCTCAAAAAAGAAGAGCCAACTTGATCTATTCCCTCTGCCTCTACTTCCATCTTAGAACCTGAACTTGGTCACTTTGGTTCACCACAGTGAACACATAATTCCTACTCTTTACTCCACCAAAAACATGGTTCCCACCTCAAATGCATTCCCACTGCAACCAACCAACCAGAACATATCAGTTAGTGAAAAAGGAGAAAGACGAACCCAAATTGCCTCTTTTTTTTAATTCTTATTTTTTCTTGTGATGCTGGGGATTGCGTCATGGCACCATGCTAGCAAGTGCTGGGCACTGACCTGCTGCCCTAGCCATTTTGGCCTGCTTGATGTATGTGGGAAACAATATGGTCCAACAGGGGGAAGTTTATTTTGCTGAGATGCTCTTCCCAAGAATTCAAACTTCCAGTCAGATCTGGGGTTTTTGTTTGCTTTGTTTTCTCAGTATCTAGACTTCACACTCAGGACAGACAGCCCACCCTGTCCCTCGCTCCAAAAGCTTCCAAGAAACACCCTGGATCAGAAACTCTTGTTTCTTATTTATTTCTTTCATCCTTTCCTCCACCCTAGTCTGTCCCTCTTCTCTCTCACTTCATCATTTAGACATCACTGGCAATGATCAACAAATCAGCTCCAAATTGCTCAATATTTAAAAAAAATATATTTTATTATCTTATGTGTATTATGAGTGTATTGCCTGCACGTATGTGAGTGTACCCATGTGCAATGCCGCAGAGGTCAGTAGAAGGCTTCAGGTTCCCCTGGAACTGGAGTTAAGGACGGTTCATAGCTGCCATGTGGGTGCTGGGAATCGAACCCACGTCCTCAGCAAGAGCAGTCAGTGCTCTTAACCACTGAGCCATCTCTCCAGCCCCCAAATTGCTCAATATTTTAAAACCATTCTGAAATCATTAAACAGGGATGCCAATCTCCTTGGATTCTTCCACACCCCCGCCCTCCTTCTCCTTCTCCTTCCTCTCCCTACCCTCTCTCTTTCCTTTTTTTTT
>NW_008352659.1:3057909-3058285 GCF_000622305.1 Nannospalax galili | reverse complement strand
TCACAGAGATCTGCCTGTCTCTGCCTCCTGAGTGCTGGGACTACAGGCATGCACCATCACGCTAGGCTTTCTCTCTCCTTTTTTAAGTTTGACATTTGCGGTTGTCTATGGAATCCTTTATCTTTTGTAAAAAATAATAAATACCCCACAGAGATCTGCCTGCCTCTGCCTCCCAAGTGCTGGGATTAAAGGCTTGCTCCACCATGCCCGGCCTAAGATAAATCTTTTTTTAAAATGTTAAAGTGGGGCTGGAGAGATGGCTCAAAGGTTAAGAACACTGACTGTTCTTGCAGAAGACCTGGGTTCAAATCCTAGCACCCACATGGCAGCTAACAACTGTCCGTAACTCCAGTTCCAGGGGATCTGACAGCCTCTT
>NW_008352659.1:3047929-3057388 GCF_000622305.1 Nannospalax galili | reverse complement strand
AGGGAGGGAGGGAGGAAGAGCCACCAACAGCCACAGTGATTTCAGATTTGGGAGCAGGGTTGACAATTTATGACTTTGGGAGCAGGGTTAAAGATTTAGGTGTTCTTCAGTCTTTTTGTCTGGGATTTTTTTTTAATGTTATTTTGTTTTCAGAATTTGGGGATATTTGCTCCACTTTTTAGATCCATTAAACCTTTAAACTTGTTTTTCCCTTTGTTTTATCTTTTTTTTAAAACTTCAAACAAAATTAAATGGGGCCAGGAAGATGGCTCAATGAGTGGGTCACAAGCCTGCCAACTAAGTGTGATCCTTGAGACCCACAGGGTGTACAGATTGACTCCCACAAGTGTACTCTGACTTCTGCACCCATGCTGTAGCAATCAGTCCCCATCCCCATATACACTAAAATAAAAACGCAGAAATAAATAGGCATACAATGCAATGGATTTCATTGTTTTGTGGTGTTAAAAAATGAGCTTAAGTATTCAAAAATATGTTTAGCCTTTGGCTTACCTACTTCAAAAATGGTATTTTCTTTTGCCATGACCAAAAATGGACATGTTCAATAAAGATTTTATTTTATTTTATATGTATGTTTTACCTGCATGTAAATGCACCATGTGCATGCAGTCCTGCAGAGGCCAGATCTCCTAACTGGAGTTAGGGATGGTTGTTAGATACCATATGAGTGCTGGGAACTGAACCCGAGTCCTCTGCAAGAGCAGCCAGTGCTCTTAACTGCTGAGCCATCTCTCCAGCCCTTCAATAAAGATATTTAACATTCTTAAGGAATTATTACAGCTACAACACATAAAGCTGGCAAATTTGGCAAACTAATGATTCAGCAGAATAACCTTATTAAAGTTGTTTGAGACAAGTCTCAATATATAGCTCTGGCTGGTTTGGAACTCACTATATAAACCAGGCTGGCCTCGAACTCACAGAGGTTTGTCTGCCTCTGCCTCCCAAGTGCTGGGACTAAAGGTATACACCATCATGCCTTTTTAAACTGTGTGTGTATGTCTTGTGTATGGGTGTATGCAAGTGCCAGTGGAGGCCAGAGGGGTTGGATTCCCTCAAGCTGGAGTTAAAGGCGGTTCTGAGCTGCCTGACATGCCTGACGTGGGTCCTAGGAACTGAACTCCGAGTCTTCTGCAAGAGCAGTACGAGCTCTTAACCACTGGGCCACCTCTCCAGCCCCCAGAATGGTGGTTAGCACACTGAGCATGGTGTTGGGATGATTTTGCCAATTAGCCAATGACTTTGTACTTTCCACAAACTAAAATTCAGTTTAGTCACTTAATAGCTCATGCTGACTGAGTTTTCACTTGATGCCTCCTGTAAACTAACCACTTTCCACGTGGGTTTTATTTTGTCTTTATTTTTATTTCATTTCTCCTTTTTTTGTACTTAAAAGAATTTTTTTTACAAGCAGGTTTTAAAAACCAGTGTCTGGGCTGCAGAAATGGCTCAGCAGTTAAGAACACTGGCTGCTCTTCCAGAGGACCTGGGCTTAGTTCCCAGCACCCACATGGTGGCTAACAACCACCTGTAACTCCAGTTCCAGAGGATCCAATGCCCTATTCTAGCCTTCACAGACATTGCATGCGTGCGGTGAACTTACATGCCAGCAAAACACTTATACATAAAAAAAAGTTGATAGATAGATAGATAGATAGATAGATGATAGAAGATAGATAGATAGAAGATAGATTAGATAGATAGATAGATAGATAGATAGATATGATTAAAAAAATTTTAGAAGTGTCCTCTAGGCCAACTCCTTCCACAAGGGCTGGGAATGTGGCTCAGGATGCACAAGACCTTGGGTTCAACCCCCAGCACCACAACAAACAAAAAATGAGAATATATTTTTAAAAATCTGCACAAAAGCTAATTATCATTTGATCTTGAAGATTTTTATGCGAGACACACTCAAGCCCTTTTCTCCCACTGTCTCCATACCCTATGGATTTCTTGGGCCCTTCATTCATTCATTGCTGTGAGGACACTGCTGTTTGCAATCCCTGAAACACAGTCTCCTCTCATAAATGTAAAATAGGGGCTGGGAATGTAGCTCAGTTGGTAGCAGGCATCAAGCCCTTAGGCTTGAATCCTGTCTCCTACAACCATACAAGGGTGTGGTATTGCGGGTGGTGGAGGTAGGAGGATCAGAAATTCAAGGTCATCCTCAGGCTATGTAGTGAGTTTCAAGCCAGCCTGTATTAATTGCTCAATCTCTCTCTCTCTCTCTCTCTCTCTCTCTCTCTCTCTCTCTCTCTCTCTCCTCTCTCTCTCTCTGACATACACACAGAGCATGAAATAGAACAGGTCTGGGAATGGGTACCAGAGATGGGAGGACTGTCATGGGTTCCAGGTCACCCTGTCTCAAAAATAAATTCAAAGTTGGTACTTCTATCAGGACAGTTACCCTGCCTCCAGCATAGCCCTAGAAATCACTGACTTACCTGTCTCTATGCCTAACATGAGAAACCCAACTGCATTGGTCTTGTTCACAGAGCCAACACTGCACCTGGCAGTGACTGGGTCCTTCTAGGTCCTGAATAATTAGGAAATGAATGATGTAAGCTCTCCTCCATTCCCATGTAATCTACTAATCTCTCACTTTCCTAATCTAGCATCATACATTTTCAATCATATATATATCAAGCAAACACACCTTCACTAACTCACCTTGACTAAGAGATCAACATTCCCCACTGCAATGCTCGATACTATCCTTGATCAGGACCCTTCCCCCATCTCAGAACCTTCCTTTACCTCACTTCACATGAATTCCTTCCAGCCCAAAACAAATGATAAAACCCTCAGACTGCTCCTCGTCTTCTGGACCCACATGCTCCATTTATCTTTTGAGAAGTTTGTTGAGCTTTCCTCATCCTAGGATCCTGGAACCAGGGGACATTGGGGTAGAGTGCTTGCTGCATCTCAGTGCACACCTGTCACCAAGCTCAATGAATCAGCCTCTTGGTGGAAACTGAATCCAAACAGAACACCAAAGAATAGCTGTCACATAAAGCACACTTTACATACGATGTGAACTCAAGTTCTTTTAAGAAGCTACATCTGTGTTGAAGGTTCTGGAGTGATTGATTCGAATTCTGTAATTATGGCGAGATGGAATGTTGCAGCTCGAGAGCCAAAATTATCTTGAGCTATTTTTACTCTCCTTAAATAGCCATTTACTCCAACCTCCATAACAGGCCTATTACCCATTATCTTTATGCCTATTACATAAAACTTTTGGAATGTTGTGCTTAGCAGACGTCTAGGCTCCATAAACCCTACAGTTAAGAATGTGATTGGATCTGAAACTAGAGCAGATTCCCCCACTCTGCTGTAACCTGCCTACCTGCTGTCCCCACCAATACACTGGGCAAATGCATGAACTTATGACTTTCTTTTGTCCTATGACTATAAAAGTCCATTTAACCTCTTGCACAGTGGAACATGCCATTCAGAGTAACCTGAATCCATGTTCCCAGGCTATGACCATTCATATTTGCCTCCAAATAAGCTATCTCATTTCTTTTATCCCTCCTAACAGGAGACAATTCATCCTGCACCGTATGATGCTGCCCCTATTCTGTACTTGGGTTTGGGGCTGGAGAGTAAAGTTCAAAATGTTTCCCAGATAGAGAAATAATTGTCCACAATACTTTGATGAATTGTTTATTTTTTTTAATGTGAAGTGTTACTTTTATCATAAAATAAATTGTTGGAGGAGACTATTCAGTGATTAAGAGCACTTGCTGGTACTCAGCACCCACATCCCGTGGCTCACAATCACCCGTAATTCCAGCTCCAGGGGATCCAGCACTCTCTTCTGGCCTCCAAGGGTACCCCCACACAAGGCATACATTCATGTACACACACACACACACACACACACACACACACACACAAATTTAAAAATAAAATTAAGAAATGCTTGGATATGTATTGGATCAATCTCTAGAGTCGCTATTGTTTTCCACTGATCTTTTGGCATTTCAAATACACCAGGTGTTTTGGTTGGGTTTTGGTTGAGGGGACATGTACTTTGCATTACATACAGCATTGTAACACACCAACAAACACTGCCTCAAAAATCTGAACTCAGAGTCCAGACTAGTATATGTTACCCAGTGTTTTTACTGTACACACAAAATCTTCTGCTCTAGGGGCTGGAGAGGTGGCTCAGCAGTTAAGAACACTGGTTGTTCTTGCAGAAGACCCAGGTTCGAATCCCAGCACCCACATGGCAGCTAACAACTATCCGTAACTCCAGTCCCAGGGGATCCGATAGCCTCTTCTGACCTCTGTGGGTGCACTTACCTATATGCAGGTAATACACGCATACACATAAAATTTTAAAAAAATTTTTGTTTTAAAAAAATAAATAAAAAAAAATAAAATCTTCTCTTATAAAAAATAATTTCAGCCGGGCATGGTGGTGCACGCCTGTAGTCCCAGAACTTGGAAGGCAGAGGCAGGCCGATCTCTACAAGTTCAAGGCCAGCCTGGTCTACATAGTGAGTTCCAGGACAGCTGGGGCTGCAGGGAGACCCTGTCTCAAAAAGACCAATAATAATAATAATTTCATTATGGAAAACAAACACTTTTAACTATTTTCTTACTATCATTCCTCAGTATCTAATCATCAAATTAGCATAGCTTTGGATTTTACAGTACAGAATGTTTGATTTTAAAAACTGATGTTTGCAGTCAGACATCATGGCTCATGCCTTTAATCCAAGCATAGTGGAGGCAGAGGCAGGTGGATCTCCGTGAGATCGAGGTCAGCCTGGTCTACATTGCAAGTTCTAGACCTGGGGCTACAGGGAGAACCTGTCTCAACACCCCCCCACCCCCCCACCTCACCTCCACCCCCGCAAACAACAATAACAACAAAAAACTGCTGTTTGAGTTGCTGACAAGTTTCAGGAAAAAGTTGTTTACTAAATTTTGGCCTGGGGGAGAAATGTACACAAAATATTCTAATGTTCTTTTCTGGGCTGTATAATCAATGATAAAATAAACATGAAATCTATTGAATACAGAAAAAAAATTTTGGCCTGGGATTAGGGAAGAATTTCCAAGTTTCTGAAATAGCCTTAAATACAACTCTGCCATTTTGTACTAAACAGTTATGCAAAGTAGTGTTCTCGATTATAAATTTAAAATATAGATCAGCTCTGAAAAATGTTGAAGATGGCTGTCTTAGTTTGTTCTTCATTGCTGTGACAAAACACTCTGACCAGTACCAACTTGGGGAGGAAAGGGTTTATTTGTCTTACATCTCCCAGGTCGCACGCAGTTCATCAGGGAGCCCAAGGTAGGAACTCAGGGCAGGAACCTGGAGGCAGGAGCTGGAGCACAGGCCATGGAGGAACGCTGCTTACAGGCTTGCTCCCCTGGCCCCTGCCCAGCCTGCCTTCTTATGCAACACAGGCCCACCTGCCCAGGGGTGGCACCACCTACAGTGGGCTGGGCCCTCCCACATCACTCATCAAGAAGATGCCCTTCAGACATGGCCACAGGCTAGTCCAATAGAGGCAATTCCCCGATTGAGGCTCCCTCAACCCAGGTGTGTCAAGTTGACACTAAAGCTATCCAGTACAATGGCCTATATACTACAGCATCAAATATTCAGTCAAAATTTAATTCTTCATTTAAGAATACATAAGCACACTCAACTCATTGGTATGCAAATTTGAAATTGTCTTTAGTAAAATGTTAAATTGTATGTATGCCAAAGAATTGTTTTAAAATTCTTTACAATTTATAATCAGCAAATATTTAACTTATATATCTATTTTATATGCTTATATACCTGGAGTTGCATAAAAATTTCTCAGGTGAAAAGGGTTCATGAATGGAAACAGTTTAAGAAGGCCTTCTCTAGAGCTGACTGGGTGGGGAGAAGCCAAGTGGCCCAGGCAGAAGAATGCTAGTCACATCAACCGGGGATCTTGATACTGACTCTCCATAATGTTAGTGAACTTTCTATTTTGAGGTGTGTGGATGCTTTGTAAAATGCTGAGGCTTGAAACTCAAGAAACCATTTTAGTTATCCAGATGGAAGTGAAAACAGAATCTCAAATGCATTGAAAACAGGAAAAAATAAAATAAGAAAAACCTTTATCTACGTGATCAAAAGTAAAAGGCAAGTTGGGCACATGCCTTTAATCCCAGCACTCAAGAGGATCTCTGTGAGATTGAGGCCAGCCTGGTATACATAATGAGTTCTAGGCCAGCTGGCGCTACAGGGAGGCCCTGTTTCAAAAAACAAAGCAAGCAAAAAGCAAACTGAAAAAACCACATTCTGAGAGGAAGAAGAACCAAAATGGTGGTATCAGCAAGGACTAAAACCACACTAACTGGTGGGGGAAAGGCTTGTTTCATTTTTTGAGACAAGGTCTCATACAGTCTAGGCTGGCCTCCAACTCCTAATGATTTGAGGCTGGCTGAGAACTTCTGACCCTCCTGCCTCCACTCCTAAGTGCTGGGTTTTCAAATATGTACCATCATACCCACTTTAGGTTTGTTTCTCTGAAACTGGGAGTCAAGTAGCTCAGGCTGGTCTTGAACCCCTAATCCTCTTGTCTCTACCCTCCAAGTACTGAGATTACAGGCATAAGCCACCATACCCTGCTTTACCACTGGTAAATCTGCTATTGATGAGTACTGTGGTTTATCTGGGAAATGGACTGCATCACATATTCTAGGATCCAGTCTTCAAAAACATGACTGCCAGTGCTGGATGCTTTAGTTGTCCACTTGACACCCTTGGGAAGAGGGAACCTCAAATGGGGAATTTCTTCTATTGGAATGGCCTTCTGGGCATGTCTGTTAGGCATTTTCTTGACGGCTGAGTGATGTGGGAGAGCCCAGCCCACTACAGGTGGTGTCACCCCTGAGCAGGTTGTGTAAGAAAGCAGGCTGAGCACAGGCAAGAGGAGCAAGCCAGTTAAGCAGCGTTCCTCCATGGTCTGTGCTTCAGTTCCTGTCTCCAGGTTCCAGCCTTTACTTCCCTTGATGATGGACTGTGCTGTAAACTAAACAAACCTGTTTCTCCCCAAGTTGGTTTTGGTGGGTTTTTAAAAAAATATATATTATTATTATTATTTCTTTTTTATTTTATGTGCATTATATTGCCTACATGTAGGTAAGTGCACCCGTGTCGTGCAATGCTCAAGGAGGACAGAAGAGGCCATTGGATCCCCTGGGACTGGAGTTGCAGACAGTTGTTAGCTGCCATGTGGGTGCTGGGATTCGAACCCGGGTCTTCTGCAAGAACAACCAGTGTTCTTAACTGCTGAGCCATCTCTCCAGCCCCTTGGTCAGTGTTTTCATCACAGCAATAGAAGATAAATACCACACTAACCAAGACATGTCAAAAATGGGAGAACACAACCTGGGCTGGTTTCCATGACAACTTAAGCTCTGGGACTATTCTACAGCTCATATAGCATGATCACTGGGAGTGTCCTCTCTGGAGCTGGACCACGCCACAGCCATCACAGGGCTCTGGACACCTCTCTGTGCACCTGCTATTCTTCATATAAAGACAATCAAGTATGCCTAGGGTTGCTTTAAATGAGTAAATCCTTTTACAGTACTTTCTAAGTTCCCCAAACCAGCTAGTACTACATTCTCAATTCCCTGAGTCCTGGAACAAGTGTACGCCATCATGCACGGCATGGTTGGTTGTTGTTTTTGTATGGTTTTGAGACAGGGTATCGCATAGGCCAGGCTGGTCTCAAGCTCACTATGTAGCTGAAGATTACTTTAGACTCTTGATCCTCCTGAATGCTCCGCCACCATATCTGGTTCATGTGGTGCTGAAGATCAAACTCAGGGCTTCAGACATGCTGTGCAAGCCTCTGTGGAGTCACCTTTCCAGGCCTTTAAGGCTTTTTTCTTTCCTTCTTTTCCCTTTTTTTGGCTGGCCTGGAATTCACTATGTAGCCAGACCGGCCTCGATCTCGTGGCAATCCTCTTTCCTCAGTCTCCCAAATTCTGGGATTACAAAAATGAGCCATCACCCAGCTTGTTTTTAATCTTTTTTTTTTTTTGTCTTTTCGAGACAGGGGTCTCTCTGTAACCGCAGCAGCTGTCCTGAAAGTCACTATGTAGACCAGGCTGGCCTCGAACTCTCAAAGATCCACCTGCCTCTACCTCCCAAGTGCTGGGATTAAAGGCCTGCGCCACCACGGCCGGCTTAATCCATTTTTTAGGACTAGGCAAAACTGTCTCTGAGAAGGCAAAGTCAAAACACTTGGGCTTCTTATTCTCCCACCACACACCAATACACAACTTAGCATGGGGGCTGATGCGTACAAAAAGGACTCAGCAATAAGTATATATTTGGTCCGGGCGTTATTAATCACCGATATTTAGTAAGCAATGGGTCGGACATTCTTGTGCCTTCCTTGTAGATTAAATCACTCAATCCGTCCCCAAAGGCCAGAGCTGGGAACTGAGACATCTCCGGTTTTAAAGGGAAAATGAAGCCCAAACCGGCTAAGGAACAACTCTAAATTTACAGAATAGCATGTAGCATAGCTAGCTACACCCACACACCCCGCTGACCGCCCAAGTGCAGCTATGGCGTCTCCGCTTTCATGAAAAGCATTATTTCTCACCACGCACAGCACACAGAGCAATAGCTCAAAATCTAGACCTGCGGTTATGGGGAGGGAAAAAACGGGCTACTCTGAACAACTTTTTTCTGCAACCCATAAACGTGACATTCAGAGGAGGCTGTGTCCTGCAAGATCTGCGCCCGGTAGGCCAGAGTCCAGATGAGGAAAGCGAGAGCGGGCTGCCAGCGGCCGCAGAAACTCCACGGTCCACCCTAAGCGGTAGGTCCGCCCCGGCCCAAGCGGGCCCGCTTCCACCTCGCACAGGGACTAGACTGAGGCGTAGCAGCGATGGCGACCGCCACGGGCGAGACCGGCTACTTCCAGAGGGGCAGCCTGTTCTGGTTCACGGTCATCACCCTCACCTTCGGATACTACACGGTAAGGGCGGCTCAGACCCGGCCACGCAAGCGCAGTCCCAGCCCTGCGCCGCAGTCGGCACGCACCATCCCCGAGAAGGACGCAGGCGTACTGGGCAGCCGAGGCCTAGGCCTGAGAAACCGGCTCTGCATACTTTCCCTGTGCCGGTTGAGGGCTGGAACGGTTCCGCACTCCACGACTCAGTGTCTAGGTCTTTCAAGATGGTGGTGGCGAAGTCGGAGGTCCGTAGGGACACCACTGCCTATTTCCGTGCAGCCAGAGCCTGGCCGTCGCTGGTCACAGCGCTGGGACTGGGCTACTTCGCGGTGAGGCGTGCGGCGGGGTTTGGGCCGCTCGGGCCCCCGTAGGGAGAGGGGCACTGTGGAACTGTTGCCTCCGCGCAGGCTCGTCCGTAGCTGTGGCGCTAGCGGAAGTTCGGTGGGCTCTTGCG
>NW_008352659.1:3041419-3047658 GCF_000622305.1 Nannospalax galili | reverse complement strand
CTGGCCTCCATGGTACTGCATGACACAGGTTGCCTCACATACATGCAGGCTGTCTCAAAAAGACCAAAAAATAAAAATTAAAAAAAAAATAACACTCAGATCCAGGCCTGGTGGTTCATGCCTTTACTTCCAGCACTTGGGAGCAGGCAGATCTCTTTGAGATCAAGGCCAGCCTGATCTATATATCAAGTTCCAGGACAGCTGGGACTCACAAGGAGTCCCTGTCTCAAAAAAAAAAAAAAAAAAAAAAAAACCCAAAACAATCACATTGGGCACTGATTCTGATAAACATATTTCTTCTGCATAAGTCTCCCAATTAAGTTGCTTTTAGAAAATAAAAGGAATAGAGGACCAGATGATATTGTTTCATTTCTTCAGTCTGTAGTAGTTTTTGTAAAATCAAGATTATTTCATAGCTGCTCTCAAAAACAACCATTTGCTAAACTTAATATTCTGTGCCTCTGATTCTCTTTCAGTGGGTTGTCTTCTGGCCCCAGAGTATCCCTTATCAGAGCCTTGGGCCTCTGGGTCCCTTCACAAAGTACTTGGTGGACCACCATTACACCCTCCTACGAAACGGGTAAGTAAAGCTGCAGAAAGAGGTCATGAACACTTGCAGCTCTAGACTCTCTGGAGGCCTGGAAGGGCCAAATTACCTTTAGATATCTAACAGAGATGCTAGTTCAATTGAGACACAGTTCTTTTTAAAGTTTCTATGTTAGATTTCATTAGCAGATGGTTGTCACCTTAAATTTGAATGACTTTTTTGCCTTAGGTATTGGCTTGCCTGGCTGATCCATGTGGGAGAGTCTTTATATGCCATGGCATTATGCAAGTAAGTCTTTGTGATTGATCCTTGTCACCTTTCTCTTGATATGTAATACAAGTTGTGAGTAGCTATGTTTAAATAATGCATAGAATTTTCGGCTAAGAACACTCTCAAGTTGAGTCTGAGTCCCTATACCTAATGCTGAGCCTTGCACAGAAGGAGTACTCAGCAAATGTTTAATGAATGAATGTAGTTTGCTTGTGTTAATCAATTATTTAATTGAGACATGTTTGCTATATTTCAAAAATTCTGTCTAACCCAACTAGAATGAAAGGGTAGGAGTCTGTCTTTTAGTTTTCAAAAGAGATGAGTTATTGACCTAGGCTAGTGATTTTCAATCCTAGTTTCAAAACTGAATCAGTCAAGAAACTATTTCAGCATACGTATGTCTGCTTTCCAGACCCAGAGATTGTGATCTGATGGACCTTGCTTCAGACATGTTCTTTCTTAAAGCCCCTCAAATAATTCTGCAGTGCAATGCCAATTAAAAGCCCAAACTAGGTCCTCATGTATGTATTTTTATCATATTCACCTCTGGTCCTCCTTCTAACTCCTCCTAGATCCACACCACACCTCCCTCCCAACTTTATGTCCTCTCTCTCTTTTTTTTTTCTTTTCTTTTCTTTTTTTTTTTTTTAAATAACCCACAGAGTTCAATTTTTACTGCTCCCAAAATACTATTGACCGTGGTCTACCTAGCTAGGACCCACCCCCTTAAGGAAAGTGACTCTGGCTGGAATTAAAGGCTTTTGTGGTAATGCAGGCTTTTAATCCCAGCACTGGGGAGGCAGAGGCAGGTAGATCTCTGTGAGATCCTAGCCATCTTGGTCTACATAATGAATTCCAGGCCTGCTGGGGCTGCACTGAAACCTTGTCTCAAAGAAACAAAGCAAACAAACAAAAAGTGATTCCTTCCCCAGAAGCCATCAACTATCCTCAGCCATGGGTTGGGAGTATATTAGCTCCTCTGCTCCATCCTGGAATGTTGACTGGCTTCATCTGAGATGCTTTTATTAGAAAATAGAACAGAGAAGGCTAGAGAGATGACTCCGCAGTTAAGAGCATGTACTGCTCTTGCAGAGAACCTGAGTTCATTTCCCAGCACCCACATTGGCTGGCTCACAACTGCCTGAAACTCCAGCTCCAGGGCATCCAACGCCTCTTCTCACTTCCACAGGTACCTGCACTCATGTGCACGGGCACACTTATACACATGGTTAAAAATAAATTCTTTTTGAAGAAAAAAGAAAGAAAACAGGACAGATGAAAAATGAATTAACCATTCAGGTTCTTGAGAAAAATGTCAAAATAAATTCAATGAAGGTGGATGGGAGTTACAAGTTTTAAAAAGAAATAGAACACCATAACCCCATGGAAGCGACATTAAAATTCTGGTGTTTGAATTTGCTCTTTTTCAGGTATAAAGGAATCACGGATGGCCGTGTTCGGCTCCTCTGGTTCCTGCAGACTTTCCTGTTTGGTATAGCATCCCTCTCTATCTTGATTGCTTATAGACCAAAGCGTCAAAAATGCACTTAAAAGAGAAAGCAAAAATCTTCCTCTGGCACTGGAGAAATGGCTCAATGGTTAAGAACACTTGCTTTTCTTCCAGACAACCCAGGTTCAATTCCTAGCACCCACATGGCAGCTAACACCTGTCTGTAACTTCAGTTCCAGGGAATCTGACACCTTCTGACATCTGCAGGCATTGCATGCACATGGTGTACTTACATACATGCAGGTAAAATACTCATACACGTAAAGTAAAATCAAAAAAAAAAAATCTTCCTCTCCACTTCTACAAACTCTCCTTTCGAGGGTGCTAGTTTATTTGGTGGTCTTTCTGTTCTCTGTCATACAAAGCTGTCTTAAGACCCGCTGGTTCCCCACTTTTCTTTCAGATGCTCTGATTGACCTTGGATAGAACAATTGCTATTTATGAAAGATTCTGACTTTCCATCTCTGCAGACTCACCTGCCTTGCACAGGTTTTGGGCCACTTTCCTGAGGTCCTTGACTGTGTTGGTACTCTCCGGCCATTTGGCTAAGACAGACTAGATTCGCTTATTGGTCCACCTTTGTTCCTACTTTCTGACCAACACACCCTCAGGTTTCCCCACCAATATCTTAGCTCTCCATTCCCAAATCTACCTTTGGGATCAGTTTTTCACCTTTGGAAATGGACGTACAGTGAAACTTCCCCATAAGCTCGGTATCAGGCCACTACTGTGGCCCATGAGACATGGTGCCTCTGTGGTGTGCAGGGAGCTGGTGGGCACTGCTGGATTGCTCCTTCAGCTTGGGCCACCCCGTAGCTTTCCTTTCCTCCCTGCACTCGGGCCTCAGCTACATCCCATCCGTGGTACTGACCAAAGCTGAAAGCCCAGTGTCACTGTGCTCCGTGTGAAACCGTCTCTGTCCTGCTCCATGTGAAGATTACTGAGCCCATGCATGTACTCCCAGCAGAAATGCGCACAACTGTGTCCAGTTGGCATTGCCCCCTCTGGGTCCTCCAAGGGAGACCGGGTCTTCCCCACTTTCCTACTGGGTCATTCTCTCTCCAGCACTGGCTTAGTTATACCAGCATTACTATTCTGGCAATTCTAGCCTGTGGGTTATCCAACCCGCTACTACCTCCTCATTCAGTGGATATACCTGACTGCTAGTTGGGAAGGGTCACTGCCTCTGTCCCCTAACCCTGGCAGGATGACACTGTCCATTCAGGAGCCATGCCTGCTCCTTTTTGGACAGTCACCTGTTTTCAGGGAAGTTCCTCATTTCCCTCCCAGAAGAGGTTGGGGCAGGTCATTTGTATTTGCAAACATTTATGAGAAACAACTCACCCCAGGAAAGCCCCCAAGTGGAAACCCCACCCCGAAAGATTACGGACTGTGAGCTGTTAGTAGTGGAGATGGATTCTTGTAGCTGTATCTCAGTCTGTCCTCTTTGTTTTGTGATTAAGGGGTTGCATTTTGGTGACCAAGATTTTTGACCCCAGAATTAAACATGCAAAACTGTCCATGAATTTTTTTTTTTTTAAAGAATGGGCCTCTCCAAACGTATTGATTAAGTGCATTGACTTGAATAAAATGCTGTGATGTTCTCTCTCATCACATGCTGTTTTGTGTATTTGTCAGTTTGGATGTGTTGTTCACATGTGTTTTTTTCTTCAAATAGGCGTCTCTCAGAAACTGTGTGTCCTTCAGATATCAGGGTGCTTCTCTTTGACAAGCTGAGGAACACCCTGGTGCTGGGGTACACGCTTGTTTCCTTGTTGGTACAGCTGCATGTGACCCACTTAACACTCCCATGCTCACTGAGCTATCGGGGAGCACCAGGCCTCCATTTCATTGTAGGAGTGTCTCTTATTTCTGTTTCCATTTATAGTTGATAAAATTT
This sequence comes from Nannospalax galili, assembly GCF_000622305.1. Lineage (NCBI taxonomy): Eukaryota > Metazoa > Chordata > Mammalia > Rodentia > Spalacidae > Nannospalax > Nannospalax galili. Next base: position 3,043,431 of record NW_008352659.1, on the reverse strand, counting down.
GTGCAGCAGGAGAAGAGTGTTCTGGCATTTTTTAATGCAGTCAGCCTTTGCACTTTTTTTTGTGTGTGTTTTTTTGCATGCGGTTTTGTTATTGGTGGTGGTGGTAGTGGTGGTGTGTGTGTCTGTAAGGGTCTTATGTTTCCCAGGCTGGCCTTGAACTCTGTATGTAGATGAGATTGACCTTAAACTTGTGATCCTTTGCCTCTGCCTCTGGAGTGCTGGAATTATAGTTGTTCACTACCACTTCTGGCTCCTTTAGGTCATTTTTAAGGGTTTCCCTCACCTCTTCAATATCAGATCTTTCACCCTCATTAAGATACTAAATTTCTTCATAATAATTACTGATAAACTGGGTGTGGTACACTGCTTTAAACCCAGCACTCAGGAGACAGAGGCAGTTTATGGATCCCTATGAGATTCAGGCCAGCCTGGTATATATAGCAAGTTCCAGGCCAGCCTCGGCTACATAGGGAGACTTCTTTGAAAAGAGCCCTGGAATCATCTTACACCTGTCTCTGTCTAAACTTAGCAAAGTATGTATATGTCTTTTTGAGACAGGGTTTCCCTGTAGCCCCAGCTGTCCTGGAACTCACTATGTAGACCAGGCTGGCCTTGAACTTACAGAGATCTGCCTGCCTCTGCCTCCCAAGTGCTGGGACTAAAGGCATGCGCCACCACGCCCGGCATGTCTTTATATTTTAAGTCCAGCACCTAGGCTATCTCCCTGTTAGTGTCTGTTAAATGCTTTCTTTCAGCATAGGTGATATTTTCCTGTTACTTCATTTTTTTATTGGACATTGGACACTGTGGAAATGTTGTCAACACTGGATTTTCTTCTTAAAGAGCAATTGTGTTCCTGAACACTTGACTAAACTCCAGGAATTTAAAATCCTAAAAATTTTCTCATCCACATCTGTGCCTTCACCAAGGAGGGAACCAACTCTATCCCAGGGCTTGGTCTGTCCACTGCATGGCTCCATCTCAGCTCCTGAGGACAAAAGGATCCAATCTGGAGGATGGAATCCACAGAGCACTTTATTTGGGGAGTGTGGAGGTGTTGTTGATAGTATCTTGCTCTATAACTGTGACTAGCCTGGCCATCATGTAACTCAGGCTGGCCTCAAACTCACTACAATCTTCCTGCCTCAGCCTCCTGAGTGCCAAGACTACTGACATGCACCACCACACCTGACTGCACAGCTCTTTAAGGACACTGATATACCTACCACCTTATCCCTGAAGACCCTAAGGTAATTCCTACCAAGATGACTGAGTAGCTCAGTTTATTCTGTCCTCAGTAGTGAACCCTGAAGAAACAGGAGGAATATGGATTCCTAAAACTAAGGGAGAGTTCCTCCCCACCTCCTTAGACTGAAGACTCAGAATATTCTGTGGAAATGCTGTAGACTAGGGGCATGGACAACCCAGGTGAAGAAGTTTATATAGTGCTTTCTGGTCCTGTTCCCTCAAATAGCCTTGGGATACACGGTTATTAGTGTGACCCTTTTAACACAGTATAACCCCATCTAACATGCTGCCTAGTCACTAAACAATACAAAACCCGACGGGGGGATGGGAAAGCTAGTTCAGAAAAATAGATATAGAGCGCACTCAGGCATCCACTCCTTTGTGCCCTTGACCAAATTCCCAAGATTATATGTTACAGTATTTTTAGAGGCTGATGAGATGACTTAGTGGGTTAAAGCACGAGCCAACATGCCTTTTAACCTGTTCTTAATCCCCAGGACCCACATGATGGAGAGCCAACTCTCACAAGTTGTCTTATGACCTCCACATGCACACCATGGCATGCACACACATATAATATATATATAGGCAAGTACACACATCATCACACACACAAGAATTAAATCTTGACTGCATATTTGATACGGTAGGACCATCTTCAATGACTCTCTGAGTTCATCAACATTTTGCTTTTATAACTATCAATAATGAGAGTGCCACTTCGCATAATACTACAAAACAGCAAAAGTAAGTTTAGAGCCATT
>NW_008352659.1:3025173-3041348 GCF_000622305.1 Nannospalax galili | reverse complement strand
TATGTAAGTTATTTCTAATTTTTTAAGATTTATTTTTATTTATATGCCTGTGTATATCTATGTCAGTGTATGTTGTGCATACAAGGGCCCGAAGAGGCCAGATGAAGACATCTGATCCCCTGGAGCTGGAGTCAATTGCAGGCAGTTGTAAGCTGCCTGATGTGGGTGCTGGGAACCAAACTTTGGTCTTCTGGAAGAGCAGAAAGCACCCTTAACCACTGGGCCATCTCTCCAGTCCCTCTTTCTAAATTTAAAAGGAAACCCCAGCCAAAGGAGGGACTAGTAGACTGACCTTAACCAAGGTCATTAAGGAGTCTATGTAATGACTCTGTTCCCTGAATTCTCAATTTAAAAACATTTTTTTGATTTGTTTTATGTGTATTAGTGTTTTGCCTGCACATATGTAAGTACACCTGTGTCATGCAATTCCTGAAGAAGCCAGAAGAGGGCAGCAGATCTGGAACTGGAGTTACCCACAACTGTCAACCACCATGTGAGTGCTGGGAATTGAACCCACCCAAAGGGAAAAGAAGCTCACAGCTTACAACACTCACCATGGTACACAGTCGGTGGTTAAGAGCACTGACTGCTTGTTCAGTTAGGGGTTCAGTTCCCAGCACCCACATGATGGCTAACAACCATCCATAACTCCAGTTCCAGGGGATCCGACACCCTCTTCTGACCTCCTTGGGCATTGCATGACAGATGCACTTGCATACATGCACGTAATATATTCATACACATAAAATTAAATAATAAAATTTTTGTTTATTTTTAACTTTTTTTTTTTTGTCTTTTTGAGACAGGGTCTCTCTGTAGCCCCAGCTGCCCTGAAACTTGCTGTGTAGACCAGGCTGGCCTCAAAATCACAAAAGATCCTCCTGCCTCTACCTTCCAAGTGCTAGGACTAAAGGTGTGCACCACCACACCCAGCAATAATACAATATTTTAAAAATTAAAAATAACATAGGCTGGGTGTGGTGGCACACTTGGGAAGCAGAGGTAGGCAGATCTCTGAGTTACACAAGATACAGGAAATTTCAGGGTGGGGGGCAGAGGGGGAGTTACTCCTAAGGTGTCTTTGTTGTCAGAGTTATTCAGTGCACAGAGCTGAGGAAAGAGTCTTTAAAATGTTCTTTCTTTTTTTCAGCCCAGCTGACCTGGAACTCACTATGTAGACCAAGCTGGCCTCCAAACCAAAGAGATATACCTGCCTCTGCCTCCCAAGTGTTGGGCTTAAAGACATATGCCACCGCACTGGACTTAAACTTTATTTCTATTTTTATGTATATGAGTGTTTTCCCTGCATACGTGTAAATACACCATGTTGTACAATGCCCTTGGTGGCCAGAAGAGGGCTTTGGATCCCCTGAAACTGGAGTTATAGGTGGTTGTTAGCCACCATTGGGTGCTGGGAACTGAACTGGGTCCTCTGCAAGAGGAGTCAGTGCTCTTAATTGCTGAGCATCTCTCCAGACCCCTCTTTAAAACTCTTGAACTGAGCCTGAGACCACTTCATTCCGGATCTGTGCCATATGAGGGTTCTTCCTCTTGTGTCTCCTGTTCGCACCATGAGAACCCTGGTTCAGCCTTGCTGCATTGACGTGATCACTTCCATCTCAGTACACATCCATTGTAGAACTGCTCCCTCTTCAGCCAGTATCACTACAAACAGCATATGCCTTTGCAGTCTAAATGCTTGAGTCCAAGTTCTTTTTATTTCTTGTGAACTTGCTATTGGTATTCAATGGGCTTTAGGTTTATGTGTCAATTGGTATTCAATGCTTTAATTTTATTTTCCTTACCATCCTTTATTCTGTAATGCATCCTTTAACATGTATGACACTGAGGAGGTCCAAAAGACAAAACTCCATCAAAAGGAATGCTTGGAGAACTTTGCTTCCCTCAGCACATTCCCACCCACACCATAGATAAGGGGGAGCTAAAATGTGCATCACACACAGTCCAGAATAGATGTCAAAGACAGAGAGGAATGTCACTCTCTGTAGAGCTGGGCAAACCAATCCATTACGTATATGTGTCAGGACTCAGGTTTGCTTTGCTTAGTGGGGGACCTGCTGGCTTCCGGGCAGAGGGTCTGATCAGCGACAGAGTCATAAACTCTGGGACCTGTGTCTTCCCAACAGGACAATTTATTTTAAAATTCAGATGGTTTTTATACATCCCAAGGAACTAGCAGTCACATGGGATATGGCAGTCACATACAAAGATTTAGGGTACAAAGAAACAGGACATTTAGTCTGTTAGTTGGTGCCAGAAGGATTCTTAAACTTTTACTCAAGGTTATCAATGCCCATCCAGTAATTTATTGGCCACAATGTTTTCTTTCTTAGAGCTAAAAGCATGGTGAACTTTTAGCTTTTAGCTCAGGAGTAAACCTTTGACCTGGCCTAATGTCTTAGCCAGGGATAGCTGAGTTATTTGTTTAGGACAAGGAGATGAACTAAGGGTTGTTGACCAAGATGCTTTCCCACAGAGCAGGGAGCCTGTACTTTCATGACCAGGCTGCTTCCTCCTACCAGTCTAGCAGTATTCTGCAAGACAGGGATTATCAGAGCCACTGTTTTCAGTGCCCCTCCCTTTAGCAGAGAATGCAGCCTGGACCTATAAGTTTTAGGCTCGCCTCACCCTAGGGCCTGGCATCCTGGTTTCCTACATATATGCCTTAAGATAGATAATGAGCTGGCATGCAGCTCAGTGGTAGAGTGCTCACATAGCATGCAGGAGGCCCTGGGTTCAATCCCCAGAGCATAAAGAATTTTTTTTTTAAGTTAAATGAGAAATAGAATCAGGGGCCAGCAAGATGGCTCAATGGGTAAAAGCACTTGCTATGCAAGCCTGACAACTTGACTTTGTTCCGAAAAGCCCACAGTGAAAGGAGAGAATTGACTCCTGAAAGTTGTCCTCTGATCTATACACATACACACACACACACACACACAAGAAAATAGGAGAGGGCATAGGGCTTAGGAAGGGTTTCAGTGAGACAAGGAGGGAGAAGAGGAAGGCTGTGGTGGTTTGAATGAGAATATCTCCTATAGGATCCAAGTATTTGGACACTTGGTCCCCAGTTTGTGGTGCTGTCTGGGGGATGGGGTGTCATAGAACTTTAAGAGGTGAGCACATTGCTGGGGAAGGACTTTGAGGGTTCCAGTGTCTCGCCGCTTCCTGTGCCTGCTTGAAGACTGAGTGCTCAGCCTTCTGCTCTGGCTGCCTCCTGCCATGCCTCCCCGCCTTGGTGCACTTTTATCTCGCTGGAACCATAAACCCAATAAACTCTTTCTTGTATAAATTGCCTTGATCATGGTGTTTTATCACAGTCACAGAGAAGTAACTAATACAGAGGCTAATGGGGTAAGCATGACCAAAAAGTTCATTAGGTACATGTATGAAATTATCAAAGTATTTATTATTTATTTATTTATTTTTATCTTTGAGACAGGGTCTCCCTGTAGCCCCAGCTGTCCTGCAACTCACTATATAGACTAGGCTGGCCTTGAATGCATAGAGAGCTGCCTGCCTCTGCCTCCCAAGTGCTGGGGCTAAAGGGCCCAGCCTGTCAAAGAATGTTTTGAAGAACCGTATTTTCAAGAACTTTCCACTTCTTAACACCCAAAGGCCTGCCACAGTTTCATTGAGCTGGGATTATTTACCCCAGATGATCAGAATTCCTTTCCTTTCCCTTACCTGTTTCTGGGAATGAAGTGACCCAATCAAGACAAGCCAGAGCCCCTGAAGAGGGAAAACCAGTTTACAGGAATCTGTACTTCCCAGGGGAAAGACAACAGAGCAACGACAGAGACAGTGAGCAATGAGGCACATTTCTGTCCCTTGTCCAGGTTAGCACACAAAGTAACGGATTTCAGTATGGCAACTGCATGTACATGTATCATTGTACAACGGGGTCCATTTTGATATTTGTTACTGCTGTTCTTTCCTCTCATGAGCAAAAGGCAGCAAGCAGGGCTTTGAGCCTTTGAGTGACAGCTCTGTTCAGTTACCCGCCACTTACCAGCTGTGTCACCTGGGGAAACTGCATCAAATCTGATTATCAAAGTCAACCCCCTCTTGTTTTATTTTCTTTTATCCCCATCCCCTACTGTTCCCAGTCCTGGGCCACAATTCCTATGTATTAGATATGCATGTATTCTTGCAAAGATATGCATTTTTGTTGTGTGTTTATTTTCAATTTAAATAAATAGCGCAGGAATATATTTGTAACTGAAAGACCCTGCTGTGTTGTGGTATGTCAGACGGACACTATATAATTCTGGCATCTCGGGAATACTCTAAGGACTTGTCTCATTTTCATTGAATTCTTGACAATTTGCCAAGAAGAACCGAGCCATCCACATTTCTTGCTGCTCTCTCTGGGTGGGGGTGTGGGGTGTGGGGGGTAGAATCTGTCTCCAAGATAGTGCAAGAGTCAACTGATATCCATTAATATATCATTTGTGAATAGGCTGGTAAGAACAGAAAAAAAGAATGCCCGAGCTGGCTAACATAGTTCATCTTGGGCACCTCCAAATGTTATCTTTACTCAACTTAGCTAGAATAGCATTGAACTACACGGCACAGGGGCTGATGAGATGGCTCAGCAGGTAAAAGTGCTTGCCACCAAGGCTGATGGCCCAAGTTCGATACCTAATACCCACATGATGAAAGGAGAGAATCGACTCCTGTAGGTTGTTTTCTGACCTCTACATGCATGCCATGCACATGTGCACACGCACACGTGTACATAAAATAAAATGTAATTTTTTGAAATTCAAGAACAACACAGGGAATGAGATGAAATCACATTCATGACCACTTATGATCAGAATTTTTGAGGGAACTGCAGAGTCCTTTGTAATTTTTTGAAATTCAAGAACAACACAGGGAATGAGATGAAATCACATTATGATCAGAATTTTTGAGGGAACTGCAGAGTCCTCGCTTGTCTCATTTTATACTGGGAGAAACTGAGGACAGTAACTACCAACATTACATCCAGTTTGGTGACAGAACTACATTCCTGACCCCTCGATATTTCCCCATGCTGCCTATCAGGAGTGTGTACTGAACTACCCCGAGTAACAGCTTGTCTCGAGCCCCAAATATTTTGCAAACATTATCCAAAAATGTTGCATATGGAGAGAATGGTTCCTGTCATTAGCTGTCCTAAATCCCTGCATCCTGTTCTTGTTACTGATGCCTGTCTTTGTATTGTATCCATAGCAATGCACAAATAGTATAAACTCTCTGCAAACCCAGGGGTTTTCTTGCCCTTGGTTAAAGGTGCAGCAGTAATCTGCTACACATGTGCTCAGAGCAGGGCGTTTACAGCATTTAGGAAGCTTTAACGTTTGCACAGTCAGAGTTTACAGACTTACGTTCTGAGTATTCGTGTATTTCCTAGGAAACTAGAAATAAATACATTATGACATTTCAATGTTTGATATGTCACTAGTGTTATCCTGGCATCCTGTCGTGTCTGAGGCACGATGCACTTTGCCCAGAGGAGGGGTCCTCGTGCAATAGCACGCCCCTGGAGTCAGCAGGAGTCCACAGAATGGCTTTTACATTAATAAGAGCAAATATCAACTGAACGCCCACAGTGTGCTAAGAGCCTTGCTTACATTCCTCCATCCAATCCCCTTTAACTCCTAGGCACACCTCACGTCCCTGACATCTCCATATTTTACCAAGCTGCCTGTGAGTAGTTTTGAATGGAACATCCAAAGTAGTCTTCCCAACTGTATACCTCACTTTTAAATATTTTGCAAATATCAGCCAGGAGATATTGCTAGCCCAGTTTTTCTCATTTAGAAAATGGAAGCCTATCCTGAATGGTGGTACATGCCTATAATCCCAACATTCAGGAGGTGGAAGCAAGAGGAGCATGAGTTCAAGACCAGACTGGGTTACATAGTGAGTTTCAGTTAGCCTGGACTACAGTATAAGACTGTGTCTCAAGAAACAAACAAACAAACAAACAAGCAAACTAACAAACAAAAAATGGAAAAAAGAAAGTGGAGGTGGGAGGCTGGAAAGAGATGGCTCTCCAGTGGTTAAGAGCACTTATTGCTCTTGCCAGAGGACCTAGATTCAGTTCCCAGCACTCACATTGGGCACCTGAAACTCTAGCTGAATGGGGTCCAATGTGCTCTTCTAGCATCCCCAGGAACTAGGCATGCACATGGTGCAGATACATAATGCAGGAAAACACTCAAATACATAAAATAAAAATAAATAGATCTTTATAATAATGAAAATTGTGTTAAGAATTATTTGGTTTGGTTTGGATTTTGAGTTTTTTGAGACAAGGTCTTCCTGTCACCCAAGCTGGTCTGGAACTTGATATGGAGGTAGACAAGGCTGGCCTCTATCTCACAAAGATTCACCTGCCTCTGCCTTTTGAGCACTGGGATTAAAGACATGCCTGTATTAACATGCCTGACAAAAATAGTGTTTTTAAAATACTTTGTTTGGGGCTGGAGAAATGGCTCAGTGGTTAAGAGCACTGACTGCAGAGGACCCACATTCAATTCCCATCATCCACATGGGCGCTAACAACTGTCTGTAACTCCAGCTCCAGAGGATGACTTCCTCTTCTGACCTCCTCAGACACCGCAGAACACAGTGCACTTGCATGCAGGCAATACACTCATACACATTAAATTTTTTAAAATCTGTATGTATTTCCTGCATGTATGTAAGTGCACCCATGTCATTCAATGCCCATGGAGGTCAGAAGGAAACACTGAATTCCACTGGAACTGGAATTATGGATGGTTGTTAGCTGCCATGTGGGTGCTAGGAACTGAACCCAGGTCCTTTGCAAAACAACCAGTACTCTTAACCATTGAGCCATCTCTCTACCCCAAAATAGTGTTTTAAAAAAGAAAACAGAGGCCTAATGGATTAGGAGTTTGTTTACAGTCAGAACTAGTGAGAGACCAGGAATCAAACCTAGATCCCTGTGGTACAAAGCCTATGTCTGTAATGTGTCCAGGGCTAGCTGGTTACAAAGTACAGAGCTAACCCTGACAGTAAATAACTTCCCAGTATCCACATATTCACAGTGATGTGCATTTCCCTGTGAAATACATACCTGAAATGGATGCCATTATCTAAGTCCTTTCATGGAAATTATTCCACTTCTTCAAAAGAAGAATGACTTGAGATGCCTCTTTGAAATAGCATCAAACAGGGAAGTGCCAACATGATTCTAAGTGAGCACCAGCCAGAACTGCATCTTGGAGCCCAGAGACACTGCACAGGGGCTCTGGAGCCTCGTAGAAGATTCCAATGATGTTCTCCTTTTAAAAATATTTTATTTATTCTTTTATTTTATTTTATGTGTATGAGTGTATTGCCTGTATGTATGTAAATGCACCTGTGTCATACAATGCCTGAGGAGGGAGGACAGAAGAGGCCTTTGGATCCCCTGGAACTGGAGTTAAGGACAGTTGTTAGCTGCCATGTGGGTGCTGGGATTTGAACCCGGGTCTTCTGCAAGAACAGCCAGCGTTCTTAAGTGCTGAGCCATCTCTCCAGCCCCTCCAATAATGTTCTTGATTTCTCACCATATGGAGTTAAGACCTCACAAGGAGGAGGGGCTAGGTCATGTGTATGGTGTTGGCTGGCAAGGCTGATATGGCTCCAAGCATCAGTCCATGTCAGTGGCTCTGAGGATTCCTGGGGTAAAAGTGGGGATGGCCAGGCCTCTCCCCTGCACAGATCCCCACATTGTTCCCCCATCCTCACTGCAAGGGAGATGGGCCCAAGCACCTCCTCAGCTGGAACTGGCCTCCAAATACCTTCTGGTTTGCAGATTCATCCACACTAGGAGCAGAAAGTAGCTGCCAACCAGGGACTGTCAACCAGAGACCGGTCATCCTCCATCAGGGTCAAGGTGGACATCAAGAGTCCACTAGGCCCCAGGGAAAAGATGAGTTAGAGCAGTCAGTTGTTAATTGGGGTGTGACCAGTACACAAGGAGGTCTTGGATGCAAGTGGGAAGTTGACTGCTTGGCTTCTCCTGCACGCGTGGGGTGGGGGGCTAGAGCTTCAAGATGGATACCCCAGGCTTGGACTCTGGTTTTGATTGTCCTCTCGTCCCAGAGAGCTGCATGGTGTATGAAGCCAAGAACAAAGCGAATGTCTTGAAACAGTGTTTGACTGGATTCAAGTGGCATCTGGAATGGGTTCAAAGGCACAATGTGACCCTGTGTTCAGATATCCGTAGGAGCTCAGCTCGCACCACTGAACAAGGTCCAGAAAGCTATTGACACAAAGAACAAGTTCCAGCACTGAAGTGGCAGACTAAACAGCCCCCTTCGGAGGAGACTGAAAAGCTAAGCTGTTCTAGAGCTGCAGAGACCATCCCAAAGGTAGAAGGGCTCTTCAGAGAGGTGACAGGAGAAAGCATTGCCCCACATGCCCTTGAGAAATGGCAGAAAGGTCTCTCTGCTGCCCTGTTTTCTTGAGGGAGTCAGAAACCTGTGACATGAGACACAAAGTCAGGGGTAAAGGTCAAGCAGAGGAAGAGGCCCTAGTGCTAAATGACAATATTAAAACTAGAATATTGGTTTTGGCGCAAAGAAGGAAAGAAAGAACGGTGGAACACGAGTGAGAGAAGAGACCTGGGAAACTCAGGAGCGGTGATGAGATCAGACCGCGGAGCAGCATCTTTCTAGACAAAGAGCCAAGCAAAGGGGATGAACACTTGGAACTTCACAGTACAACTGGGGCCCTTACAGGGTTTGCTTTGGCAAAACTCTCTTCAAATGGATGAAGAAACACACACACACACACACACACACACACACTTCCTTTACTGAAAACCCAGGACTAGAAGACATGGAAGTTGCTTCATGTTAATAAATTGTATTTCTACTTATTTAATTTATTTCATCCCTATTTGTTTGTTTGTTTATTTATTTGGGTATGTGTGGGAACATAGAACTCAGTGTACTGTGTGCAGTGTAAATCAAAAAAACATAAGCCAGGAGGGGTGGCAAAGGCCTGTAATTCCAGCACTTAGGAGATGTGGGGGAATGAGGAGATGGGATTCATTGCAAGTTTAAAGCCAGCTTGGTCTACTATCAAGTTCCAGGCCATCCAGGTCTACATAGCCGACCCTGTCTCAAAAAATAAAAGTAAAAATATAGCAAATAAATAAATAAGCCGGGCATGGTGGTGCACACCTCTAATCCCAGCACTCAGGAGACAGAGGCAGGAAGATCTCTATGAGTTCAAGGCCAGCGTGGTCTACATAGCGAGTTCCAGGCCAGCTGGAGCTACAGGGAGACACTGTCTCAAGAAAAGACAAAGATAAAATAAATAATAGCTGGGCTGAGGATATAGCTTCGTTGGCAGAGAGCTTCCTTAGCATGCACAAGGCCCTGGGTTCAGTCCCCAACACCAAATAAATCAGAGGTGGTAGTACACACCTGTAATCCCAGGACTCAGGAGGTGGAGGTAGGTCAGGAGTTCAAGATCATCCTCTACTGTACAGCAATACCCTATCTCTAAAATAAAAGTGGGGGTGTGTGTTTTGTGTCTAACAATCATATTTCATAGTTGCAAATCAGTAGTAATATTAAGTTAAGATTAAATAAAAGCTTTAAAACACAAAAAATTTAAGAACCTAAAAGAGTCTGGTATGGTGGTGTCTAAGTTCCAGCTATAGGGAAGAACAAGGCAGAAGGACCTCTTGAGGCCGTAAGTCTGTGTGTGTGTGTGTGTGTGTGTGTGTGTGTGTGTGTGTGTGTGTGTTGGCAGGGTGTCACGTGGCCCCAGCTGGCCTTAAACTCCATATATAGCCAAGGATGACCTCAAATTTCTGATCTTCCTCCCTCCACCTTCCAAGTGCTGAGGTCAGAGGCATGAGATTCTATACTCAGGAGTCCATTATTTTGAAACCAGCTTGGGCCACATAGTGATACCTCATCTCAAAGAAAATAAAAATTAAAAATAAGAAAGGATTTTGCACTGGGCAAAGTGTCCTACACCTATAATTCCAACATTTGGGAGGCAAAGGCAAGAGGATCAGGAGTTCAAAGTCATCCTGACTCCAAGGCAAGTTCAAGGCCAGCCTGAGCTGCATGAGATCTTGTCTCAAAACAAAATAAACAAAAAGGATTTTGAAAGTTCTCATGGAAATGTTATGTTTATCCTGGTTTGAACATTACACAATATGTGTACACATACTGACACTTCATTAACATGTACAATTATGTGTCAATTAAGTTTGTCAAAAGCATAAAACTATTATTCCAGAAGGAAAAGAAAGAGAGGGTGGCTGTGACTATGTCATCCATCAGCCAAACCCTGCTGTACCTCCACTGTTACCATTTGAACTACCTCAGGATCCAGCCTCGCTCCACCCTTTCTACCCTGAGGAAGCTTAACAGCCACAAATAGTGAACAGCAACAGGCTCTAAAATGCCTGGGAAAGCTGGTGGGAAGTGAGCGAAGGAATTCTGCTGTGCTAGAGGTTTATTTTGTTCTGTTTGTTTTGTGTCAGAGCCTCCACCTCCAGAGTGCTGGGATTGCAGGCATGCACTACCACACCCTACATTTCAGAAGTTCATTTATTACCCAGTTTGCTAGAGGGGACACTGAAGCTCTAGTAGAGGGATCTGCCTAGGGTTACACAGCCAGAATAGACAGTTGAGATTAGAAGAACCACCTCCTCTGCCTCCATTACTAACAGAAACTAACTCTGAAAAGCTCTGTCAGCCAAGCGTTGTTTGCAGACAGCTAACACTGTATGGCGACACCCATCTCGAGAAGCCAAAATGAGATCACTTCTCCCAAGAAACATTCTTCAAGGGCTAGAGGTGGAGGAATGCTAGCTGCCTCTGATCCCACAGCTTTTGGGAAACTCCATGCTTGTGACAATTAGCTCAACGGATTCTCAGCACTGTGTACACACTGTGAGCATCCTTTTGTGGACATCCCAGAGCTGAGTACCACACCGCAGTCAACCAGCACTTAGTCTCTTTGCTGGATCGCTTCAGTGAGTTTCCTCTTTCTTCACAGATGGATTCATAAAAGCCAGCATCCAGGAATGCCACCGTTCAGATCATTGTCAAAACCATTATCAGTTCAACCTCTAACTCCTAATCTGCGTTTTGCTTCTCCATGTACCAAACCGACCTCATCTTCCTACACCTTCTGCCACTAGACAACACTGAGGACACAGTGAGGGGTGATTAAGAACAAAGACAGCTGAGGCTGTAGTCCAGGTGGTAGAGTGCTTGCCTAGCATGAACAAAGTCCTGGATTCAATTCCCAGTACTTCACAAACCAGGAGAGGTGGAGCACACCTGTAATCTCGGAATGGAAGGCACCAGGATCAGAAGTTCAAGGTCAACCTCAGAGCTACATAGTGAGTTTCAGGCCAGTCTTAGCTATGTGAGACCCCGTCTCTGATAGATATATAGATGAGTCTTTAAAATTTATTTGTTTTTATTTTATGTGAATGAGTGTTTTGCCTATATGTAGTCTATAAGTGCACCACATGTATGTAATGCTCATGGAGGCCAGAAGAGAGCATCATATCCCCTGGAACTGGAGTTAGCCACCATGGTAGGAACTGGGAACTGAACCCAGGTCCTCTGCAAGAGCAGCCAGTGCTCTTACCTGCTGAGCCATCTCTCGAGCCTCCTAGATAATGATGGGGGGCTCTCTTTGAGACAGAGTCTCCCGGTAGTCCCAGCTGTCCTGGAACTCACTATGTAGATCAGGCTGGCCTTGAACTCACAGAGATACACCTGCCTCTGCCTCTGGAGTGTTCAGATTAAAAGCGTGCATTACCACGCCCGGCCTAGATAATGATTTTTAAAAACTCCCAAACCTCAGCATTTCAAGTCCTCGGACTCCTTTTCCCAACCCACTGGAGAAGTCCGTGCCAGCCTGGTTCACCTTCTCTGGCTGTCACTTTTGTATGTTTTGGGCCAGCAGCCACCCTCTGTAACAGGAAGAGACTGGCCTTGCTCATCCATCCAGGAGGGCTCTCCTAGCCCAGGCCTCCCTGTGGCCTTGGAAATCCTCGTATAGTGCCAAAAGGAGAGGACAAGAAGGCTTTGTGCAGCCCAGACCCCTCAGCCACTGAGCCTCTTCCAATTGGACAGCCCATCTCACCCCATTTCTATACCCAGAAGTCTAGGCAGCTCCTATTTCCTGCTTCCCTTGGCCCCTTGCCTTTGGCAAGGGGGCAAGGAGAGCAAGTCCCCGCCAGATTCCTGGACATGTGGCCCTCAGCAGCCCAGGCTGAAGGGACCCAAGAGCATGCTGTAACATGGCTTGCATCGATTAAGGAGTAAATTGCTCCAGCCTCTAGAATGATGTACCTTAAGTACCGCCTAGGTTCTCCAAATCTCACGTTCCACTCAGCGTGCGTTTCTATGCTGCCTGCCAGGGAAATGGAAGCATTCAAGGAAAGGGAAACTCTTGCACAGAGGGCATTTCACTCTGCAGATGACCCTGAGTGTACAATCCATACATCTTGCTGCCCTCTCCCCTCTTCCACCCTGTCGCTGTCTGGCAATTTTCCTTGGGCCTGAGAGTTCAGAGGATGGCACATGCTGTGCAAGTGTACCTAGCCTCCAATCTGGGATCTTCCACTCTCTGACCATGAGTCAAATATGTTTAATAAATTTTATTTCAAAAACAGCAATAGCCAGGCGTGGTTGATCCCAGCACTCAGAAGGCAGAGGCAGGAGAATCTCTGTGAGATCAAGATCAGCCTGATCATGTTCCAGTTGAGGCTATAGGGAGACCCTTGTCAAAACACCAAAACAAAACAAAACAAAACAACAAAAAAAACAGCAATAAAGATCCCTGCACTGATCCTTACCAGTGCTAAGGTCTGTACATCCTTAGCTCAACACCAGGTTCACAGAAGATGGTGAACAAATGACAGAGTAGCCCCAGCTGCCTTGGAACTCGCTATGTAGACCAGGCTGGCCTCGAACAGTGAATGACAGTGCTTACTTAGACCCTGCAGGCTGCCCTCCTGCTCTGGTGCCTGGCAGGTGCCTAGCATGGTCCACCTGTTCCTTCTGCAGATGGCCACCACCCTGTGTTCAGCCAGTGCTTATTTCTAGGGAATATTGAAGGAGGACTTAGTAAATGGGGTCAGTACTACTGTCTTAAAAGTTTTCCTTTACATGGTTGGTCTTGTTTCTCTGAGGATATAAATTTATTTCTAAATACTGAATTTCTGTCACTTTATTTGTTTGGATTTTTGTTTTTGTTTTTGGTGGTTTTGCTTTTGGTTTTTTGTTTGTTTGTTTTGTTTTGTTTTGTTTTGTTTTTGAGACAGGGTCTCCCTGTAGTCCCAGCAGGCCTGGAACTCACTATGTAGACCAGGCTGGCCTCACAGAGATCCACCTGCCTCTGCCCCCTGAGTGCTGGATTTAAAGGCATGTGCCACTATCCCCAGCTCTGCCAGTTAATGGAATAATTTATGCAGTTTTAGTTCTACAGGATTTGGTAAGAAAACAATCAAGTTTACCACTAGCAGTATTTTCTCTCCTTCAAGATTTCTCTTTTGGGGGGCTGGAGAGCTGGCTCAGCAGTTAAAAGCCCAGGCTATAAGCCAGGTATGGTGGCACACAACACTTGGAAGGCTGAGGCAGGCAGATCTCTGTGAGTTCTAGGCCAGCCTGGTCTACATAGCGAGTTCCAGGGCAGCTGGGGCTACAAGGAGACCCTGTCTCAAAAAGACAAAAAAGAAGAAAAAAAAAGAGCACTGACTGTTTTACAGAGGACCTAGGTTTGGTTCCCAACACCCACATGGCAGCTAACAACTGTCTGTAGCTCTGGTTTCAGGGGATCCAACGCCCTCTTCTGTCCTTCTGGTCTCTGTGGGCATTGTACAACGCAGGTGCACTTAGGTACATGTAGGCAAAACGCTCATACACATAAAATAAAAATAAATTTTAAAAAAGAGATCTCTTCTTAAGGCTGGAGAGAGAGCTCAGCAGGTGAGTGCTTACCGCTGTAGCAGAGGACCTAAGTTCAACTCCCAGCACTCATTAGACATCTCACAACTTCCCGAAACTCCATCTCAGGGGATCTGATGCCCTCTTCTGGCCTCTGTGGGTACCCACACATACATGGTATATTCTCCAAGAGACACATATGCATATACACTAATAAAAAATAAAAATAAAAATAAAGCTGGGTGTGGTGGCACACACCTTTAATCCCAGCACTTGGAAGATAGAGGCAGGTAGATGGTTGTGAGATTGAAGCCAGCCTGGGATGGTTTACATAGCAAGTTCCAGGCCATCTGGGACTAAATAGTGAGACCCTGACTCAACCCCCCCCAAATTAGTTAATTGATTAATTAAAATAAATCTTAAAAAAGAAGACACTTCTTTTGATTTTTTCTCTGTTGCACTGATGATTAAGTAGTGTTGATAGTGGCACCTTCCCTGACTTAATAAAGAATGCATCTCTCCTTTCTTCTGCATGTATGAGTGAGCTGTTTGCTTAAGATAAAAGTAGTAGGCCGGGTCTGGAGAGATGGCTCAGAAGTTAAAAACACTGGTTGTTCTTGCAGAAGACCTGGGTTCAAATCCCAGCACCCACATGGCAGCTAACAACTGTCCGTAACTCCAATTCCAGGGGATCCGACAGCCTCTTCTGACCTCCGAGGGCATTGCACGACATGATTCTGATCTCCACAGGCATTACATGATGTGGTGCACTTACATATATGCAGGCAATACACTCATGAACATAAAATAAAAATAATAAATAAAAAATGCTAAAAAAAAATAGTAGGCTAGATGTGGTGGCACGCCTGTAATCCCAGAGCTCATGACTCAGGAGAACTGCATGTTCCAGACCAGCCTGGATTACAAAATGAGACCCTATCTGAAAAATATAAATTAAGCTGGGCATGGTAGCGAATGCCTTTAATTCCAGCATTTGTGAGATCAAGGCCAGCCTGGTCTACATAGTGAGTTTCAGGGCAGCTGGGGCTACAGGGAGACCCTGTCTCAAAAACCAAAAACAAAAAAACAGAAATTAAAGCTGTGTGTAGTGGTGCGTGCCTGTTATTGCAGTACTCAGGAGGCAGAGGTAAGTTTGAAGCTACCCTGGGCTCTACAGCAAATACCTGTCTCAAAAGTATTCTCAAGACTTAAAATGTGACTCCAGTAAGAAGATGTCGTATCGCTTTTCCTCCTGGCCATGGAGGAAGATGTGAAAACAACAGACACCAAAAGAGCCAATTGGATCCCTGACCATGAAAGAGAAAACACTTAATTCATCAGTCTATTTGTGCAAAAGTGAAAACTGGTTCCAGTGTTGATGTCTCTCTAGTCAGTTCAAGTCAGTAAGTAACTGTTGCCTCTGCTTGCTGCGCAGATGTCAATATGCTCTTTCTTAAACACAAGTACAATCATGTGGACAGAGCGATAGAAACAGGAACATAGCAGGGACCAGCATAGTTGAAATTATGACCCCTCCTGTGAACCTGGAGCTGTGGTCTCCTCCCCTGAGCTGGAGCTGTGATCCTCTCCTGTGATTTGGAGCCATGGGCCCCTCCAGCTGGAGCTGTGGTCCCCTCTTGTAAGCTGGAGTTGTGGTCCCTTCCCATGAGCAGTGGTTCCATATTCCAACTTAGTGT
The DNA here is from genome assembly GCF_000622305.1 of Nannospalax galili. Lineage (NCBI taxonomy): Eukaryota > Metazoa > Chordata > Mammalia > Rodentia > Spalacidae > Nannospalax > Nannospalax galili. Next base: position 3,025,687 of record NW_008352659.1, on the reverse strand, counting down.
GTTGATGGTGGAGCAGATTGGAAGATGGAGGACTTCCTAATGTCGGCAGCAGTTTTAGCCTTCTCTGAGTGACTGCATTCCCCACAAACTCCACGAGGCTTTGCCTCTGTGTTGGACTTACGCTGGGAACAGGGAAGGTTTCTGTCAGTTGTGGATTCTAGTCTTGGGAGACTGATTCTCAAGAATGGTCTTTCCACCTTTCTTGATGAATGTCGGCAGCAGTTTTAGCCTTCTCTGAGTGACTGCATTCCCCACAAACCCCACAGAGGCTTTGCCTCTGTGTTGGACTTATGCTGGGGACAGGGAAGGTTTCTGTCAGTTGCGGATTCCAGTCTTGGGAGACTGATTCTCAAGAATGGTCTTTCCACCTCTCTTGATGGCAAGCTGTGGTCTTGACTCCACACATGGTCCTGGGCACCCAGGCCCAGATGTTGGCCCTCTCTTATTCCCAAGCACCAAAATGTTTTCCATCATTTTTCTATTACTCTTCTCCGGCCCCAGTGTATCTTCAGCT
>NW_008352659.1:3018572-3024083 GCF_000622305.1 Nannospalax galili | reverse complement strand
GCACTGACTGCTCTTGCAGAGGACCCAGATTCAATTCGCAGCACCTACATGGTGGCTAACAACCATCCGTAACTCCAGTTCCAGGGATCCAACAGCCTCTTCTGATCTCCGCGGGCATTGCACGACATGGGTGCACTCACCTACACACAGGCAAAACACTTATATCCATAAAATAAAAATAAAATTTTAAAAAATTAACTTAAAAAAAAACTCATTTATTTTTATTTTTATGTGTATGACTGTTTTGCTGCCCACGGAGGCTAGAAGAGAGTGTTGGACCTCCTGGAACTGGAGTTACTGATGGTTGTTAGCCTCTGTGTGGTTATTCCAAACCCCATCTGCTGCAAGAACAGCCAGCGCTCTAAACCACTGAGCCATCTCTCCAGTCTTATCAGGGCTTAGACAAAGCCTGCCCATTCAACCATGGAAAAACACCCAGGAAGCAAATGACTGTAAAGCCACTGGAAAGAGCATGTCATGTAGTGGAGGGTAAGAAACCCTCCTCGTTGTTGACCTAGTACCCTGACGTCCTAGTGAAAATGAACACTGATAGGAACACTCTCCTTTAGCCAGCCTCTGGCACTAGACACTGGTTATTCATTAAAACATGTTTCATACCAGGGAAAGTCAACAGACTACATGTCTATCGGTGGGGGATTGTTTAGATAAACAATGGTGCGTTCATTTCTTGCAACTCCTGAAAGGAATCAAATGGATTTATGTAGACTCATTTCTGTGGATTTTTTTCCAAGTCTTTAATGGCGTCCTAGGTTTTGATGGTATTACTGAGGTAAGTATGAATGTAAAGACGTCGATTGTTTCCTCTCATGTCTATGTGCCTGTGTCCGAATAGATGGACACTTTGTAGACAAAGACTAGGAAGAGGTCATCAAGGAAAGGAATGGGCTGAGCAAACTGGGCTGAATAGGGGCAACTAGTGACAGAGGACTTTCAGGTTTTACATCATATGCTTCATTACTTTGTTTTTAATTAATTTAATTGATTCATTCATTCATTCATTGACTGACTGACTGATTGATTGATTGATTGATTGATTGGAGACAGGGTCTCACCATGCAGACCAGGCTGGCCTCAAACTCAATACAGATCTACCTGCCTCTGCCTCATGAGTGCTATGATTAAAGGTATGTGTCACCACACCTAAGAAATTATATACAGTCTTTCTGACCCCTCTTCTGCAAAGATCCCATTTTATTTCTTTTTAAAAACTTTATTTTTATTTTATGTGTATGAGCGTGTTTTACCTGCATATATGTAAGTGCACCATGTGTGTGCAAAGCCCATGAAAGCCAGAAGAAGGTATCAGATCCCCTGGAACTGGGGTTACAAGTGGGTGTTAGCTGCCAAGTGGATGCTGGAAACCAAACCCCGGTCCTCTGCAAGAGCTGTCCTCTGTAGCCCCTAATTTATTTATTTATTTATCCGTCTATCTATTTTTACCTATTTATTTTTATTTTATGTATGTGTGTATTGCCTGCATGTATGTAAGTGCACCCTTGTTGTGCAGTGCCCTCAGAAGCCAGAAGAGGGTATTGGATCCCCTAAAACTGGAGTTACCAACAGTTGGTAGCTGCCAAGTGGGTGCTGGGAGCTGAACCTGGGTCCTCTGTAGGAGCAGGAAGTGCTCTTAAGCACTGAGCCATCTCTAGCCCCTCTAATTTATTTTTAATTTTTAGTTACATTTATTTATTTGTGTGTGTGGTTGTACATGAGTACCATGTCATGCTTGTGAAGATCAGAAGACAGCTTGTGGGAGTCGCTTCTCTCCTTCCACCATGTGGGTCCTGGGGGTTGAACTCAGATTGGCAGCCTTGCCAGCAAGTGCCTTTACCTGTACAGCCATGGTGCTAGCCCATACTTTGTGATGCAGCAATGATGAAGCACCTATTGTATACGTTATTCATTTATTTAGAGTTGGTGTCTCAATATGTAGCTCAGGCTAATCTTGACCCCCTCGCTGTCCTCCTACCGCAGCCTCCTGAGAGCTGGGATTACAGATGTATGCCACCCATGCCAGGCTTTATGTTTTCTTTCTTTTTTTTGTTATTATTTTTATGTGTATGAGTGTATTGCCTGCATACATGTATGTATGTGCACCTGTATGTAAGTGCACCTGTGTCATGCAATGCCCACAGGACAGAAGAGGCCATCGGATCCCCTGGAACTGGAGTTACGGACAGTTGTTAGCTGCCATTTGGGTGCTGGGATTCGAACCCAGGTCTTCTGCAAGAACAACCAGTGTTCTTAACTGCTGAGCCATCTCTCCAGCCCCCTTTCTTTTTCTTTTAATCTTAAATTCAAATAATTAGATAGCCTACTGGCTCTAAGCTGCAAAAATCTTTGTGGATTTAATTGTTGCTTTGTTTTGTTCTGTTTGACAATTTTCCACGTGGCTACACTACATCAAATGTCCTACCAAGTGTGAATATAGGAATGACTTTTATTAATGGACACAATCTGGACTAATGACTTTTAATTAACCCCAGCAAAACCATGCCTGACAGTGTCTCCTTGGCAACCTCAGTTTGCCATTCCACCCCAAAAGATAATGAATGAATGTGGGTATGCTTGAGAATGAGCATATTAAAGCCCCAAGCAGAGTGCCCTCCCATTGGAAACCATGGACGTGACCAGGTGGTCTATGGATTCAGGGTGGAGCTGAACTTGAACTTGTACTTCCCCAATGAAGCTGGAGATAACATTATTTTGAATCAATAAGTTACGAGTGTGGCCTGAGGTAGAGGGGACAACACAGTGGGAGAAACTGGGTTCTAGAGTCAGGACACAGACAGCTGCATCTTCACAGGTTGAGGGGACAAGAGAGAGCCAGCACACAGTCCTGGGAGACAGACAGTTCTAATAGATAGCTAAAGGAACTAGTGTCCTCTGAGTTCACGTCCACTCTTAAAAACTTAATTCAAGGGGGCTAGAGAGTTGGCTCAGTGGTTAAGAGAACTGGCTGTTTCTTATTGAAGACCTGGGTTCGAATCCCATGGCAGCTAATAACTGTCTGTAACTCCAGGTCTAGGGGATCCGACACCCTCTTCTGCCCTTCTCAGGCACTATATGACATGGATGCACTTACATTCAAGCAAGCAATATACTCATACACATAAAATAAAAATAAATAATATTTTAAAAACAATTTGAGTCATTCTTTTTGTTCAGGTGATTATGATCTTGGCATAATAATAAACACCACATTGAACAATCTTGGCATTCTGAAATAAATCCTTCCTCCTGACCTTAAAAAAATTAAATCCAAAGGGCTGGAGGGGTGGTCCAATGGTTAAGAGCACACTGGCTGTTCTTACAGAGGACCCAGATTCGGTTCCTAGCACCTACATGAGCTAACAACCATCTCTAACTCCAGTTCCAGGGGATCCAACTCCCTCTTCCAGCCTCTACAGGCATTGCACAACACAAGCAAAACATAAACATAAAAACTTTTAAAAATGAATTTGCTTTAAAAAACAAAAACAAAAAAACCCCAAAAAACGAAAATACAGATCAGGGGCTGGAGAGATGGAACACTGGTTGTTCCTGCAGAAGACCCGGGTTCAAATCCCAGCACCCACATAGCAGCTAACAATGGTCCATAACTGCAGTCCTGGGAGATCCAACAGCCTCTTCTGACCTCCGCAGGCATTGCATGACACGGGTACACTTACCTACATGCAGGTAATACATGCATATACATAAGAAGAAAGAGTTATAAGGTCAAAGTGGTTTGACCCAAGATTCCAGAAAAACCTATGAAACCAGGCAATGTGTAACAGCATCAGATTCCCTTCACTGAGTTCCTTTTTGGGCTATGCATGATGGTGCGACGTGATATACAATCTATGTTGCAGTGGCGATCCCAGGACATCAGAGGTGCTGCAATAGAAATATGAAATACCTTCCAAGGAAAGCTATGGTCACCCAGTGGAGCTGAATGAAGAGAGACTCCATGTTCGCTGTAGGTCAAATCCCAGCACCCACATGGCAGCTAACAACTGTCTGTAACTCCAGTTCCAGGGGGTCCAACGGCCTCTTCTGTCCTCCAAGGGCATTGCATGACACAGGTGCAATTACATACATGCAGGCAATACATGCATACACATAAAATAAAAATAATAAATAAACATTTTTAAAAAAAATACAGATCCATGTCTGGGTGGCGGAGTCAGAGGTACCTAAGGCCCTTCCTCACAGTGCAGCAGGAAGGGCTATTGCTTAGGGCAGCATCTGTGACCCATGACAGCTTCACAACGCACACAGAAAGTGGAGCTGTAGGGCTGGAGACATGGATCAGCCATTAAGGGCACCCAGGTTCAGCTCCTAGTATCTACATCAGAGGACTCACAACCAACTGCATGTAACCCCAACTCCAGAGTATACAACACCCTCTTCTGGCCTCCACAGGCACCTGGACTCATGTGCACATACCCACATGCAGACATATACACATAACCTAAAATAATAATGTCTCTCTCTCTCTCTCTTTCTTTTTTTTTTTTTTTTTTGGTTTCTTTGAGACAGGATCTGCCTGTAGCCACAAGTGGCCTGGATTTACTATGGAGACCAGGCTGGCCTCAAACTCACAGAAATCTGCCTGCTTCTACCTCCTCAGTGCTGGGATTAAAGACAAATGCCACCACACCCCACGCACAGCCTGGTTTTGGTCTTTTTGAGACAGTCTCCCTGTAGTCACAACTTTCCTGGAACCCACTGGGTAGACCAAACTGGCATCTGTCTCACAAAGATTCACCTGCCTCTGCCTCCCGAGTGCTGGGAATAGAGGCGTAAGCCACCACAGCCAACTAGAACTGTTGTTTTTGCTATATGGTTTTCTCTCTTTTTTTTTTTTTCCCTTATTGGACTGGTGTTTTCCATGGGTGAAATTTCACCTATATTCTAGGCTGCAAAGAGATTTGAGCTGGTTTGAAGTTTGCAGAAAAACCCACCCAGCTCTTGTATTGAAGATTCCCCACAGACTTGCTTAGTATAGAAAATATAAATGGGCAAAGTGTATGCTATCTGCTTATCTGAAGAGACAGCAGAGCTAGATTCAAACCCTGATTCCCATCATACCAACTGGGTGCCCATCAGCAAGTTTTGTTTTGAAGTTTTAAAAAAATTTTACTCTCGCTCTCTCTGCTTCCCTGGGCCTGCACAACCCACAAGCCTCTCTCTGGGACCAACCCAGCTCCTCAGTGTGTTCTCCAGGAGCCCTTGGGGCCATCTCCCGCCCCCATCTTCCTTTGCATCTCTGGGTGGTACAGTGACCAGCTGCCCTAGACCAGCATCTTTCCTGGGCCTGGCTCCCAGGTCAGTCCAACCTCTAAATTCCTAAGGCCAAAATCTTTCCTGAAGGGATCCAGACCTTAGGAGAAAGCCTGAGAGCATCTGATCCTCATCTGACTTGGGCCTCTGTGGGAATTCCTGAAGACAAAAGCAATCTGGCCACTCCAATATAAAATCAAAAGAGAGAACTGGAAGCTTAGA
>NW_008352659.1:3015978-3017828 GCF_000622305.1 Nannospalax galili | reverse complement strand
CAGAAGAGTCTGGACCAAAGTATTCCCAGTTTTAAATGACCACAGATGCCAACCCAGAATACTATACGCAGCCAAAATGTCTATTATAGTCAAAGAGGAAAGAAAAATCTTCCATAACATAAATAGGCTGAAGGAATTCATCTCCACAAAACCAGCCCTTCAGAGAGTTCTGGAAGCAGTACAAATAGCTGAAGAAAGGAATGACTATACCCAAGGGGTCATGGAAAGAAATTCAATAAAGGTATAAATGTGGAAATGCACAGCTACACCAAGAATGTGAACAGAAATAAAAATGGACAGGAATCAGTATACATATTTCATTAATAACTTTAAATATCAACGGACTAGGGGCTGGAGTGATGGCTCAGCATTTAAGAGCACTGACTGCTCTTGCAGTGGACCCGGGTTTGATTCCCAGCACCCACATGGTGGTTATGACCATCCTCATTAAGTACGTCAATAGGGCACAGAGTTAACAGAGAGACATCTGAATTAAACAATACCATATATCAAATGGACTTAACAGACATCTACCAAGTATTCCACCCAAGCACCAAAGGACATACTTTCTACTCAGCACCCCATTGAACCTTCTCCAAAATTGACCATATGCTGGGGCACAAAACAAACCTCAACAAATGCAAAAAGAATGAAATAATTCCATGCATTCTATAAGAACACAATGCAATAAAGCTTACAATCAACACCAGAAGAAGCCCTAATCACCACATGAACACATGGAGATTAAACAACATACTCCTAAATGGATGTGTCAAATGAGAAATTATGAAAGAAATAAAAGTATTCCTGGAATTAAATGAAAAGAACAATACAACACAACAAAACCTTGGGACATGCTGAAATCTGTCCTTAGACGAAAGTTTATAGCTCTAAGTGCCTGAATCAAAAAATCAGAAAGAACACAAATAAATGACTTAACATTGCAACTCAAGACACTTGAAAAGCAACAGCAAACGAAACCCAAACCCAGCAGACAAGAAGAAATAACAAAAATCAGGGCAGAAATCAATGAAACTGAATCAAAGAAAACAATACAAAGAATCAACAATACCAAGAGCTGGTTCTTTGAAAAGATAAACAAGATTGACAGACTGCTAGCCCAGTTAACCAAAAGAAAGAAAGAGCACCTCCAAATCAACAAAATCAGAGATGACGGGGGGACCATCACAACAGACACCAGAAAGATACAGAACATTATAAGGGAATATTTAAAAACCTATATGCTGCTAAATTCAAAAACATAAAAGAAATGGACGGATATCTAAAGGCATGGGAACCACCAAAACTAAACTAAGAAGAGATTAACAGCTTAAACAGTCCCATAACACAAAAATAAATTGAAACAGTAATACAAAACCTCCCGGCTAAAAAAAGCCCAGGACCAGATGGATTTACAGCAGAATTTTATCAGACATTTAAAGAAGATCGACATCCAATACTACTTAATTTATTCAAAAAGATAGAAATGGAGAGAGAACTTCCAAATTCCTTCTATGAAGCCAGCATCACTCTAATACCAAAGCCAGATAAAGATACAACCAAAAAAGAAAACGATAGACCCATATCCTTAATACACATGCAAAAATTTTAAACAAAATACTTGCAAACTGTATACAGACACACATCAAAAAGATCATCCACCATGATCAAGTCAGCTTTATTCTAGAGATACAAGGATGGTTCAATATACGTAAGTCAATTAATGTCATAAATCATATAAATGGACTCATAAACAAGAACCACGTGGTCATATCAATAGATGCAGAGAAAGCCTTTGACAAAATTCAACATGCATTTATGTTCAAAGTCCTAGAGGGAATTGGACTGGA
>NW_008352659.1:3013770-3015559 GCF_000622305.1 Nannospalax galili | reverse complement strand
AATTGGAAAAGAAGAGCTCAAATTATCCCTTTTTGCAGATGATATGATAATATATCTAAGGGACGCCAAAAATTCCACGCGCAAACTCCTAGAAATTATTAACACATTCAGTAAAGTGTCAGGTTACAAAATTAACCTACAAAAGTCTATAGCCTTTCTATATACCAATGACAAGCAGTCAGAGAAAGAGCACAGGGAAACCCTCCCATTCACAATAGCCACAACAAAATACCTTGGAATAAACCTGACCAAAGACATTAAAGAGGTCTACAAGGAAAATTTTAACTCTTTAAAGAAAGAAATTGAAGAAGACATGAGAAGATGGAAGGACCTCCCATGCTCATGGATTGGAAGAATTAATATTGTGAAAATGACCATCATACCAAGAGTCATATATAGATTCAATGCAATGCCAATCAAAATCCCCATGACATTTTTCACAGAATTGGAAAAAACTATCCTAAGATTCATAGGGAAGTACAAAAGACATCAGATAGCCAAAACAACCCTGAGCACTTAGAGCAATGCCAGGGGGATTAATATACCAGATTTTAAGCTCTACTACAGAGTTATAGTCATAAAAACAATATGGTACTGGCACAAAAATAGACCCATAGATCAATGGAACAAAATTGAAGACCAAATATGAGTAAATGCAATTTCAGCCACCTGATATTTGACAAAGTGGCCAAGAATATTCACTGGAGGAAAGACAGCATGTTCAGCAAATGGTGCTAGCAAAACTGGATCTCCACCTGTAGAAGAATGAAACTAAACCCCTCTCTTTCACCCTGCACAAAAGCCAACTCCAAGTGGATCAAAGACCCTCAATGTGAAGCCTGAAACTCTGAAACTGATAGAAGAAAACATTGGGAAAAACCTACAAGATACAGGTGTAGGAAAGGATTTTCTAAACCAGACATCAATTGCTTAGGAAACAAGGGCAAGAATTAACAAATGGGACCTCATTAAACTAAAAAGCTTCTGTACATCAAAGGAAGCAACCAGGGAAACAAACAGAAAACCCACAGAATGGGAGAAAAATCTTCACCGGTGACACATTCGACAGAGGTTTAATATCCAGAATATATAATGAACTCAAAAAAACAGAGAATCAAGATAAGTAACCCAATTAAAAGATGGGCTAAGGAGCTGAACAGAGAGTTCTCAAAAGAAGAAGTAAAGATAGCTATGAAGCATCTTAAAAGATGTTCAACATCACTAATAATTAGGGAAATGCAAATTAAAGCCACTTTAAGATTTCATCTTACCCCAGTCAGACTGGCTAAGATCAAGAGAACAAATGATACCAGATGTTGGAGAGGATATGGGGAAAGGGGAACACTCATCAACTACTGGTGGGGTGCAAACTTGTTCAACCCCTATGGAAAGCAGTGTGGAGAACTCTTAAAAACTACAAATGAACCTACCATTTGACCCAGTTACACCACTCCTTGGCATATACCCAAAGAACTCATCCTATTGCAGAGACACTGAAAGCAACCTAAGTGTCCCTTAATATGGGAGTGCGGGTTTCGAGGAGCGCCAGCTGCCAGGCGTGGTGCCGGTCTCCCACACGCAGCTGAGGCTGCGGCGGGTCTGGTCGCGCACCGCGTTTGTTGTGGGTCCCTGCTACTGGGGCTGGCTCCTCTGGCGGGTCGCTGTCAGCTGGCCGGTTGGGTACCGTTTCTTTGCCACCGTGCACTCTCTCTCTAAGTTCGAGACCCATTGGCCACCAGGTCACGAGGAGAGGCGTGAGAAACGGCGAAAGCAGGGTCTTCGTGAGTCC
>NW_008352659.1:2995086-3012409 GCF_000622305.1 Nannospalax galili | reverse complement strand
GAACCATGGAAATTTATGCCATGCTAATTAGTAGAGGTGAGAAACATTACCATTGAAATCTGCCCGATGACTTTATAGACATACACAGGCGTCAAGGATCCAAGTGCAACCGATTATGACTAGTAATAACCAGATACATACAGATTAGAGATCTCAGTGTTAGTAGCAAAAGCAATGAGTCTTTCAGTGTCACCAGCACAGGGAGGGTTGCCTGTGCTGTTTTTAAACACAGAGCCCCTGGGAGCAGAGGACACATTCTAGTTCCAAGCTGCTGAAGACAGGCTCCACCCAGCCGCCTTGCAGCAGCAGCCTACTCCTGGCTCTACAAAGGCCTGTCCCAAGGGGAGTTGTGGGTTGAGGAGAGTTTCAGACAGTAAGGAGGAAGATCAGTCCAGGTCTGAACTTGAACAAAGATTAATGCTGACAGCACAGTTATGAGACTGTCAGAATTGAGAAAGACAGCTAAGACACTTCAGGCCAGATCCAAACTCTGCAGGACAAAGGACATGCAAGGTGGGATGAACTTTACAAAATCACAGAGGGCAGAATTGGTCTTTGAGGAGTTGCTAGTCTTTTGTTTAAGAGTTTGGTAAATATCTTGGTAGAGAAGTGGATGAAACCCAGGGTTCTCACAGCAGGAGCAGGTCATCTCTTCCCCCCAAACTGGCCCTGATCAGGAATATCTGACTGCTTAGTCACCTCACCTACTAGCCTGCCAGCTTGCCAACCTGCCAGTCCATCCTTCCTACTCACTCTCAAGGTTCTCTTAATAATTCAACTGTAAACCTAAAAATTTACAGCCAGTTTTGAAAGAGATATGTCTTAGCTCTGGAAATTGTTATTGAATATGTCAATGCTGTTTTAATGAAAGGCTTCTTCTAAGTACTCAGAAGGCAGAGGTAGGCGGATCCCTGTAAGTTTGAAGCCAGTCTGGTCTATATAGTGAGTTCCAGGTCAGCTGGGGCTACAGGGAGACCCTGCCTCAAAAAGACAAAAATTTTTTTGCCTTGTTTTTTAATTTTATTATTTTTTTTATTATATGTATATGTGTGTGTCCATGTGCAGGTTTCCACAGTGCTGGAGCTACTGGCCGCTGTGAGCTGAGCCACCTGATGTGGGTGCTGGAAATAAAATTCAGGTCCTCTGGAAGAGCAACATGTGCTATTAATCACTGAGTCATTTTTTTTTTTAATATCCTGGTGAGTTTTGTGTTTTGTTTTGTTTTGTTTGTAGCAAAGAAACAGAGAAATACTGTGGGCACTGATTTGAGACCAAACATCAGTATGAATAAGACTAGGGTAGAGTAGACAGTTTAAGCAAGGATGTAAGATGGGGAAGTCAGTCCCTCCAGGTCTTTTTGGGGTTTTTTTGGTCTTTTTGAGACAGGGTCTTCCTGTAGCCCCAGCTGTCCTGGATTCACTATGGAGACCAAGCTGGCCTTGACCTCACAGAGATCTGCCTGCCTCTACCGCTGAGTGCTGGGATTAAAGGTGTGTGCCACCACACCTGGCCACCTATTTATTTTTATTTTATGTGTATGAGTGTTTTGCCTGTAAGTGCACCCATGTGAGCAATCCCTTGGAGGGCAGAAGAGGGCCTCCGGAGTGCTGAGATCTGAATCCCCTGGAACTGGAGTTACAGGCAGTTGTCCGTCTCCATGTGGGTCCTGGGAACCCAACCCAGGCTTTCTACAAGGGCAGCCAGTGCTCTTGGCTGCTGATCGATCTCTCCAACCCCATCAGTAAGTTTCTTAACCATTCTGAACCACAGTTTCTCAGTCTACAGTGTGGATATGATAGGTCCCTTGTAGGATTACTGCGAGAATCAAGAGGATGGTATGTGATAGAAGTGAATCACCATAGCTTAGCTGCCATGTTAATACCATAATAATTACTAGACTATGAACTCCATAAGAGGCAGACACCCATGTGAACATGTGAATTATTTCCGTTTCCTCCTCTAGAGACCCAGATATTATACCTAGTATGGGGCTAACAAATTTGCTGACTGCTGTGCTTTTAATTCTATTATTCTGTGCCATACTTTTATTTTATTGATTGATTGATTGATTGATTGATTGATTGATTGGTTGATTGAGACAGGGGCTCCCTGTAGCTCCAGTTGGCCTGGAACTCACTATGTAGACCAGGCTGGCCTTGATTTCCAGAGATCTGCCTGACTCTGCTTCCCAAGTGCTGGGATTAAAGGCAAAGACCACCATGCATGGCCCATCATTACTTTTAAACTGTTTTGCAAGTTTGCAACTTGTAGATGACTGATAATGGAGTAACTCTAGTAATTCTCCTCTCTAGACTTGAAAGTTCTGCCCATGATGTGTTCCCTCCCTGCTGGATTCACTGCTTACTGTATAGTAGAAAGCTCTAGCTCTGAGTCCCTTGCTTGGCAAACAGCTTATAACATCTCACTCCTTCATTTTTTATTATTTTTATTTTATGTGTATGAGTGTATTAATTACCTGTATGTGTGTAAGTGCACCAGTGTCATAAAATGCCTTCAGAAGTCAAAAAAAGGCACTCGATGCCCAGTTACAGGCTGTTGCTAGCCTCTGCAAGAGCGGTCAGTGCTCTTAACCAGAGAACCATCTCTCCAACCCCTCCTTTCTTAGTAAGGAGTTAAATGAGACCTTCGGCATAAGTTCTGTATCTGTATGAGTTGCAAGTTTACTTTCTTCTTCTCTCTCATCCCCCTTTTGTGTTGTTTGTTTTTTTGTTTTTTAACGTTTGTTGGTCTTTATTATTGAGCTTCTGTAAGCTACAAGCACCAAGCCTCTTGGGATCAGACACTTTCCGATATCATTAAGTGTTCATTTCTGGTTCAGATGCAGAAGGAGGAAGCGTCCTTGCTCCTAGAAGTCTGGGGTTCAAATCCTGTGCCATTCGGTGAGGGACACAGAGGAAAGCCCGTGTTCCTGAGCTCAGTCTGTCAGGCTGTGAAATCGGCCCTTAAGGGATGCTGACCCCAGGAGCAGCGCCTTTCTGTGTTGGGGTCCCCGGAGGCTAGGAGCCCTAGACTGCTCCTGTGGGAAGGTCGCTTTCGGGGTCCCTGGCTGCCCGCTGCCCGCGGAGTGTAGAGGAACCTCTGGAGGGGGCGGTTCTCTGGATCCAGAAAGCCCGGAGCCGCCCAGGAATTTTGGCTCCGGCTGTAAGCATTTCCTCCAGGCCAGCGCGGCGCGATCCCGGGGAGGGTGGCTGTGGGCAGACTCCGCGCTGCGCCCCGCGGTTCCGCACCATGCGGTCGCTGCTCTGCGCGCTGGCGGGGCTCGCCATGCTGCGCGCCTCAGGCGCCCTGGCCGGTGAGTGGGGCACCAGGGCGGGCGGAGGACCCAGGGACACCCCGGGATAGCGAGGTAGGTAGGAGCGAGGGATCCAGAGACAGAGACACGGGGAGAGATAGAGGGAGGGAGAAATGATGGTGAGAGACACCGAGGGACCGGAAAAGCAGAGATAAAGGACAGAGGAACAGAGATGAAGAAGAGGCTGAGACAGAAAAAGGCTTTGGAGATAAACACATGTGAACTAGGACAGCAAGAGAAGGGAGTTTGAGAAAAGCAAAGCAAGAAGTAAGGACTCTGGTGAAGAAGAACGGTAAGAAAGATTTGGGGGAGAGAGCGCGGCAACCGGATGCCAGGGAGGGCTGAGGGCTGAGTCGGGCTGGGCGGAGGTCCAGTCCACAGGGTGCGGCCGCCCTGGGGCCAGGGCATCCCAGAGGCCAGCGGAGGCGCCCAGCCAGGCTGTAGAGGGCATCGCGTTAAAAGCGGAGCCTGAAAGGGCCAGTGACCCAGGGCCAGCACCAACTTTGGGGAGACAGACAAGGGATCCCTAGGAAAAGGCACCGTTTCACCTGCCTGGTGGCCTGAGGGGTCTGTGGTGAGATGAGGTTGCCAGCCTCCAGGTTCCCAGAACTGTCCAAGGGCTATTGCTCATCCCAGTTCTACTGTGAGGAGGACGCTTGGGCTTCACTGTGCCAAGACAGACCTCCCACCAAGACCCAGGCCTCTTGCCCCTCAGGCCCTTGCCACAGTCAGGCAGAAGTGTCGGCAATAAGACCGAAGCTCGGATCATTTTTCCGAGATCCTCCACAGAGAGGAGGGAGCCAGCCCAGATTTGGAGGAGCATCTTTGGCGTGAATCTTTCAGAGGCTGGCTCAGGGAGTGACTAAAGGAGAGCCCAGGCAGGGGACGTACAGCCCTAGTTCTCAGACCATCAACCGCTCTGGCGTAGGGTTTCCATCTGTTACAGAGTGGCTGGCGTTCCATCCAGCACAGAGCTCTGTCCACAGAGCACCACCTCCCTTTAAAGCCCTTTCCTCCTTAGATCCTCTTTTCTCAGGTTGGCCTGGGCTGTGGAGCTGGGGACCTCTACTCAGCTTGTGTCTCCCCCAGGAAGGAGCTAGCCCTGCCCACAAACCACTTTCCTGGTCCCTTAAGCCATAAGCTATTTTAAAACACTACTTTTCAGCCAGGCATGTTGGCACACTCCGGAGACAAAGACAGGCAGATCTTTGTGAGTTTAAGACCAGTCTGGTCTACATGGTGAGTTCTGGGCTAGCCAGGGCTACACAGTGAGACCTTATTTTTTTTAAAAAAAGGAAAAAACAAAAAACCCACAATGGGCTGGAGAGATGGCTCAGTGGTTAAGAGCACTGGCTGTTCTTGCAGAAGACCCAGGTTCGAATCCCAGCACCCACAAGGAAGGCAGCTAACAACTGCCTATAGCTCCAGTTCCAGGGGATCTGACACCTTCTTCTTACCTTTTCGGGTATTGCACAGTGCTGGTGCGTCTACACACATGCAGGCAATGCACACATAGACATAAAATAAAAATAAACCTTCCAGGGGATCTGACACCTTCTTCTTACCTTTTCGGGTATTGCACAGTGCCGGTGCGTCTACACACATGCAGGCAATACACACATAGACATAAAATAAAAATAAACAAAAACAAGCAAAAACTCACATTGTTAATTCCTTTCTAATTATGTGTGTTCGGTGTGACAGATTAAGAGAAAATATAAATGTACTAGTGTAATTCCACATGTTTTCACTTATAACCATTCAGATTTCAGATAATATCCATTGCTGTCTTTAACTTTCTAAAGCTATTTTTATTTGACACATTAATTTTACATATTTATGGCGTACAGATGTTCCTTAACTTTTTAAAAAGATTTATTTTTATTTTATGTGTTTTGCCTGCATGTATGCAAGTGTACCACATGCATGCAGTGTCTGAGGGGGCCAGAAGAGGACATCAGATCTCCTGGAACTGGAGTTACAGGTGATTGTGAGCTGCCAGATGAGTGCTGGGAACCAAATCCTGGTTCCTAAGCAAGAGCAGTAAATGTTTTTAATGGCTGAGCATCTCCCCAAATCCCTTAACTTCTACTGTGAAAATATTTAGATACAAAAATAGAATTCAAAATAATCCCATACAAAATAGATTACGATAATGTGATTATACTATAGTTATTCATTCATGACCAATCTCATTTCTTTTATAATTATACCTCTGCTGTCATCCCTGGATTAGTTTAAAAGGAACTCCAAGCACTGTATACATTTAAGCTTTTTAAATTATTTGATAGTTTCATACACATGTATAATGAATTTTAGCTAATACCCATTCTCCTTTCTCATCTCCCTCTTTCCTGCTGGAACCCTTCCTCTCAACAAGAAACCCCCTACCGTCATGTCTTGTGTGTGTGTGTGTGTGTGTGTGTGTGTGTGGGTGGGTGGGTGTGTGTGTCTCATTGAGTTTGGAGTTTCTTGCATGAGAATGGGTGGGACCAAGCATCATATATTTAATCTATAAACAGAACTGCAAGGCCATTATCATTCCCAAAGAATGAGTAATTCCTGGCCATCAAGCCTTCAGCAGTGTTCAATGTCCTGGTATTATGTGATTTTTTACATTTCTTTTGTTTGATTCAAGTAACGTTATATATGTTGCATTTGGTTGACATGTTGGTGTCTCTTGAAATGTATAATCCCACCTCTGTCTCTGTCTCTGACTCTCTTTCTCCTCTCTCTCTCTCTCTCTCTCTCTCTCTCTCTCTCTCCCCCTTCCCTCTCTCCTTTTTTTAAAAAAATAAGTTATGGAGAAGACTTGTCCTGAAAAGTTTTGCATGTTCAGATCCTGCTAATTGCATGACCATGATGTCATTTAGTGTTCCTCTACCCTGGATCCACTATGCATTGATGGTTCTACCTAGAACCTTGGTCTAATTCCAGGTAGGTTTTTTTTTTTTCAGCAAAAATACTTTCTAGATAGTCATTATTACTTTTTAATCTATTTCTTTTAAGACAGGATCTCATGTAGCGTAGGCTAGTATTGAACTCATATGTAGCAAAGGATGACCTTGAATTTATGATTCTCCTGCCTCCATCTTCCAAGTGCTGGGATTACAGATGTATACCACCACATCTGGCTTTATGCTGTGCTATGGATCAAACCTGGGATCCCATGCATGCTACACAGTATTCTACCAACCGAACTGCATCCCCAGCCCATCTTTATTATTTTAACTGAATTTATTTGATTAGTGCTAATGTTGGACTTTTGCTTTGAAGGCATAATGGGTATTTCTACAGGTTCTTGTAAACTTTGTTAGAGTTTTCTCATGTTGATCTATAAAAGCTCTATATTGAGGGAAGCAACCTAGTTTGTGTTGCCTATAGATATCTTTTTAAAGGCCTCAGGTGAGTTCCGTTTTTTGCTGTCGGAGGGATCCTAAGTGTCTCCCCTCTGAAACTAGTGCAACTGGGGCTGGAGAGATGGCTCAGTGGTTAAGAGTACTGAATGCTCTTGCAGAGGACCCACGTTCGATTCCCAGCACCCACATGGCAGCTACGAACTGTCCTTAACTCCAGTTCCAAGGGACTCCAAAGCCCTCTTCTGATCTCTGTGGCACTGCACGACACATGTATTGCATTCACACACATGCAGGCAATACACTCATACACATAAAATGAAAATAATAAAATAGTTTTAAAAATCTTTTAAAAAAGAAACCAGTGCACCCATTCTCACCCAAGCCTCTGATTCCTGTGGGGAAACTGTCCCTATCTATTTACCATTTCAGGACCCCATAGACAGCAGTTTTCCTCTGGGATTCTGCTGTTGCTTAGGGTGAAAGAGGAAGATGCTGGGGGACTGAGGTAAGGATCATAGCATTCCTTCCAACAAAAAGGAAATGGTGGGGACCAAACCAAGAAGGGAGGAAGGGAAAGAGGGAGGGAGATATGCCTGACATCTGTCCAGCCCCTCATTTTACAGAGGGGACACTGGGAGCCCCAAGGTAGAAGAATCTTACCTTATATAGCCACACCACAACAAGGGCACAGTATAAACAGTGTCAGGAGGTTGGATTCAGATCCTGTCATCACCATCTTCCTGATGTGTAATCTTGAGTATGTCCCTCAATTTCTTTGATCTTGTAAAAAAAAAAAACTGTTTTGTTTTGCTTTTTGAGATAATCTTGCTATTGTAGCCCAGGCTTACCTAGCACATGCAGTCCTCCTGCCTTAGCCACTACACAGTGTGTAAAAAAGAAAATTCTCTTTTTCTTAAGGTGGAGGAGTATAAGAGTGCTGACCTCAAGTCAGTTGTGGTAGATCATACCTTTTATCCCAGCACTTAGGAGTCTGGGGGGGGGGGGGAAGAAGGGAGGAAGGAAGGAAGAAGGAAGGAAGGGAGGGAGGGAGGGAGGGAGGGAGGAACAGTGACTCCAAGATAGAGATAAAGAGCTGATGCAAATGCACATATGCATTCCCCAAAACCTTGGCCTGATAAAAGATCAGAAATCAACAGGAGTTTAGAACACCGAGTACAGTTATGCCCATTCTAAAAGCAAAGAAAGCCAGGATCCAGCAAATGGGACTGGCTTGCAGCAGGTTGGGGCTGAGATCCTTATTGACCCAAGACCCTTTCCTTGGGTATCCCTTGGAGGTTAGCAACCTCTGACTTCCTGTATAGGTTTAGTGCTAGAGTGATGCCCCTCTATGCTGAGACCTGACCTGTGAGCACTAGCTTCCATATGAAGAGGCGCAGCCCAGGGCGCTCCCTGACCAACCCACTCCCTTTCCTTGAGCCTGTGCCAACTCACCTGTCAATGTCCTTATGTGGCATTTGCATGTAACCCAGGTATCTTCATGCACAGGCTTAACATGACAACCCTGGGAAGGAGACAGGGCAGGACAGACAGATTCCTTACACGTGAGGAAGTTGAGTGAAAGGCAGACGGAGCACACAGAAAGTCCTGGCATGGGACCACACCTCTGAGTTCCAACTACATGTTCCTGGGTGGGTTTTGAGACATCAGCATCCCTGGGTTTGGGGAGTGTTAGTTTATTACAATTAGTGGTTAAAAAAATAAAAACAGCTGGGCATGGTGGAGCACGCCTTTAATGCCAGCACTCAGGAGGCAGAGGCAGGCGGATCTCTGGGAGTTCAAGGCCAGCCTGGTTTACATAGTGAGTTCCAGGACAGCTGGGGCTACAGGGAGACCCTGTCTCAAAAAGATGAAAAAAAAAAACCAAACAACGGGGGCTGGAGAGATGACTCAGCAGTTAAGAGCACTGACCCAGGTTCAGTTCCCAGCATCCGCATGGCAGCTCACAACCATTTATAACTCCAGTTCCGGGGACCTGACATCTCTCCTGATCTCTGCTGGCATTACATGACACACATGCAGGCAATACAATCATATACATAAAAATAATAAATTAAAAAGTTTTTAAACACAGTATAGCTGGACAGAATTTGGGTTCCTGTCTAGGCTCAGGAGCTGAGCTGCCTACCTGCCTGCCCATCAGCCAGTCTAGTTCTGAATGGATACTTCAGAGAGAAACAAGCATGGTGTGGTGACAGGCATTCTCTGTTACAACAGCTCAACTTGTGTCCTAAGTAAAATAACTCAACCCCAAAGGGAAAGTGGAAGAAGTGGTAAATTCCCAGTGATCCACGAGGCTCAAATGCACATCTGGGAAAAAAACCAGAGAACAAGGGAGGGAGATAGAACACGTCCCTCCCTCAGCAAAACAGAACGAGAGAAAAAAAGTTTCTTGGAATCCTGGCTCTCTTAAAGGGTTCTGGGATCCCTCTGTTTCAGCTCCAACCGTTCCATATAATGCAGTCTTCATAAAACCCTTTAAAAGTAATGTTCCGTTTCCTGTTAAGAAAAATCAAAACCCACTGGTCGTTTTGATTGTATCACAACTATTTATACAAAGACTGGATGTGGTAACATTTATTATTGTATTATATCCAGTATGGTGAAATATCATTAACCCGAAGTGACCATTGTTGCCGGTAAAAATGGAATATGGCTTTGATGATTACTGTAGGCACCTTCCTCACTGTGTGAGTCCCACCTATTTTAGGCCTCCCAGGAAGGCCTGTGAGTGGGCGGAGCCATACAGAGGACAGACTGGTGGCCAAGCCTCTTTAGACCAGCGCCTGTCCTGGTCTCTGGGCACCCCCAATGCAGGATGCTGCTCCATCCATGGCCACAATCCAAACACATCAGGCTTCAAGCAGGAGCCACACCAGAGAAAACAACCTGGTACCCAAGGAAATTCATTTCCAACTGTCAGGGCAGGGAGGGCAGAGGAAGAAAGGATGGAAGGGAAGCCACAGCCTTGGCTCCTTGGCTTTTCAAGGTCCTGCATAATAGCACAATCCTGGATGAGCTTTCTGACACCGTGTGTGTGTATGTGTGTGTGTGTGTGTGTGTGTGTGTGTGTGACAGAGACAGAGAAAGACAGAGAATCAGAGACAGAGAGAAAGGAAGGTGCCCAGCTTTGGCCTTGCCTGAGTTTTCTGCTCCCAAATCGACTTGTCCCTTATTTACCCCAGTTCTGTCCTTGACAGCAGATTTTGAGGCCTCTAGCAGGTTCTACAGTCAGACAAGCATGAGCTACCTCTGGGAGGCAGAGCCTCAGGCTAACCCCACCCTGCCTGATAGAGGAGGGTGCAGAGGCCAAGATGTTTCTGACAGACCCAACAATTAATTGGTAGATGGTGCAGGCAAAGGATCTTTAGAGTGTTTACAAGCCAAGCTATGCTGAGGCCCTCCACAGGGAAGAAGCAGGTCACACAGGACAGTTGTTAGGGCTGGGCTCCAGGCTTTTCAGATGAGTCCCTTGGAGGTCTGAATGAGCTCATGGACAGTTGTGAAGTAGTGCTCAGAGCACAGCTCTCTGCAGATGTGAGGGATTAGTGCTGAGGGTTAGGAGTGACCTCAGCCCAGCCTCTTCCCTGGAGTGATTGTGGAGCCAAGTTAGACCTCATCGCAGACAGTAGAAACAGTGTCTGGGGCCAGTGGAGAGATGTGTGTTGTTCAAGACACCCACATCTGCCCAGCTTCCACTCAGCAAAGGCAGGTGATGTTCATAGAGCCACCTGCCTGAAGGCCCCTGGGCAGGTCCAACAGAGAAGGTATGTGTACAGGCTCCCACCTAGGCAGAGTCCTCCTCCCAGGACAGCCACCCTGGAGTGAAAACGGCTCTTCCCGCCTCCTTCAGGTCTCTCCAGGATGAGCCCCCAGCTTCAGCTGAAACAAAATGTGGGGTCCCTTTACCAGGGCCAGTCGGGACCCCTGCTGTACAGGCTCCCACCTAGGCAGAGTCCTCCTCCCAGGACAGCCACCCTGGAGTAAAACGGCTCTTCCCGCCTCCTTCAGGTCTCTCCAGGCTGAGCCCCCAGCTTCAGCTGAAACAAAATGTGGGGTCCCTTTACCAGGGCCAGTCGGGACCCCTGCTGCTGTGTCTCAAAGGCCACCTCAGATAGTGGCCCAGAATGGAGCACAGCCCTCCACTGGGGAGGCCTCCTGGACTAGAGATCTCTCCCTTGTCCTCACCACTTTACATCTGTGCATTCAGCCCATCATGGCTCCTGCTTTTTGCTAGCCATTCCATCAGACGACTGGGTTTTATTACGGAAAGTTTAAAACTACATACACAAAAGTAGAGGGAATAGCTGAACGCATTCCCGGAAGGCCCCTGGGCAGGTCCGACAGAGAAGGTATGTGTACAGGCTCCCACCTAGGCAGAGTCCTCCTCCCAGGACAGCCACCCTGGAGTAAAACGGCTCTTCCCGCCTCCTTCAGGTCTCTCCAGGCTGAGCCCCCAGCTTCAGCTGAAACAAAATGTGGGGTCCCTTCACCAGGGCCAGTCGGGACCCCTGCTGCTGTGTCTCAAAGGCCACCTCAGATAGTGGCCCAGAATGGAGCACAGCCCTCCACTGGGGAGGCCTCCTGGACTAGAGATCTCTCCCTTGTCCTCACCACTTTACAGCTGTGCATTCAGCCCATCATGGCTCCTGCTTTTTGCTAGCCATTCCATCAGACAACTGGGTTTTATTACGGAAAGTTTAAAACTATATACACAAAAGTAGAGGGAATAGCTGAACGCATTCCCACAGTTGTTCTTGCAGAGGAGCCAGATTCGGTTCCCAGCACCCACATGGTGGCTAACAACCATCTGTAGCTCCAGTTCCTGGGATCCAAGACCCTCTTCTTCCTCAGTGGGCATTGCATGCATGGGGTACTTATATACATGTAGGCAAAACATTCATACACATAAAATAAAAATAAAATAATAAAAACCTTAAAGCCCACCCCTAGTGACATACTTTCTCCAGGAAGGCTCTGCTTTGCCACCAGCTGGCAGCCAAGTATTCAAATACATGGGCTTATGGGAGACATTTTACATCCAAACCACAACAGCACTATAACCTCCTCCTCCTGCCTTCCGCAAATCAGCAGCAGCACTACTTCTTTTGAAGAGGGCATTGTAAGTTCAGTGAAGGGAAATCATATTCTTCTTCACAGAAGGTTCTATCAGTTTGAAGTAGCGACTTAAAAAGAGAGAAGGTTTATTTTGGCTCATGATTCAGAAGTCCATGTGGATTTTTTACATAACAAAGTACAAAAAGTTCCTTGACACACTTTAAAATTCTACATTGCTGTTAACTTTTAAGAAACGACCACTTGGGGCTGGAAAGATGGCTCAGTGGTAAAGAGCACCAGTTGTTCTTGCAGAGGAGCCAGATTCGGTTCCCAGCACCCACATGGTGGCTAACAACCATCTGTAGCTCCAGTTCCTGGGATCCAAGACCCTCTTCTTCCTCAGTGGGCATTGCATGCATGGTGTACTTACATACTTGTAGGCAAAACATTCATACACATAAAATAAAAATAAAATAATAAAAACCTTAAAGCCCACCCCTAGTGACATACTTTCTCCAGGAAGGCTCTGCTTTGCCACCAGCTGGCAGCCAAGTATTCAAATATATGGGCTTATGGGAGACATTTTACATTCAAACCACAACAGCACTATAACCTCCTCCTCCTGCCTTCTGCAAATCAGCAGCAGCACTACTTCTTTTGAAGAGGGCGTTGTAAGTTCAGTGACGGGAAATCATATTCTTCTTCACAGAAGGTTCTATCAGTTAGCTTGCCATCGCTATAAGGAAATGTTTGAAGTAGCGACTTAAAAAGAGAGAAGGTTTATTTTGGCTCATGATTCAGAAGTCCATGATCAACTGGCCCCCACTGCTTTGGGCCACTGGTGCAGTAACACATCACAGAGGAAGAAAAGTCACTCACTTCATCAGCCAGGAAGCAAAAAACAGGAAGAGAATGGGGTCCCACAATTCCCTCTGAGGGCACACCCCAAAGACCTCCCACCAGGCCCCACCTCTGAACAGCCTAGTCATCTCTCAGTAGCACCCTTCTCCCTCTGGGATCCAAGCCTTTAGCATGTGGGCCTTCAGAGTACACACACTCCAGATCCAAACTGTAGCAATGACTGCTGTCACTGGCTTGTGTGGTGTCCAGCTAGCTACAGGGCCTACCTAAAGGGCACAGTTCCATAGGAGGCCCTCAGTTCTGACCCCCATCCAGTTGTACACTGAAGAACTGCTTCTCAGATTTTTCGTAAAGCTCTCCTTACCTCTTTGGTGTAGATATTCTTGCTTTGACTAACATTTAATGACTGGCTTTTCATATTTTTAAATTTATTTTTATTTTATGTGTCTGAGTGTCTTGCCTGCATGTAAGTATACCTGTGCTGTACAATGCCCACAGAGGCCAGAAGAGGGTATCAGATCCCCTAGAACTGGAGTTAAGGATGGTTGTTAGCCACCATGTGGGGGCTGGTAATCAAATTCACAGCCTCTGCAAGAACAGCCAGCGCTCTTAACCACTGAGCTATCTCTTCAACTTTCTTAATGGCTGTTTTTAACAACCCATTCAGAATTCTTGAGAATTTGGTAAGAGGTTCTTCTCCCTGTATGAATCTTCAGCAGATGATGTTGCTCTTACTTGAGACCCTCGGGTGGGAACTCATTGACTTTTCATCCTCTAAAAGTTTACCTTCAAGGCTAGGGAGGTGACTCAGTCAGTAAAGTACCTTCCCACATATGAGGACCTGAGATTGGAGCCTCAGCACCCACATAAAAGCTGGACACGGGGGCTGTAACTCCTGTGCTGGGGCAGGAGGAGGAGCAGAGACAGGTGGATCCCTGGTACTCATTGTCCAACCGGCCTAGCAGAGGCAGTAAGTCCCAAATTCATGAGAGACCCTGCCTCAAAAACTAAGGTGGAGATCATCTGAGGAAATCACCCGAAGTGGACCTCTGGCCTCCCCACATATGTGCATGCACACTTGCACACACATGTGCACACATACAAATATGTACTGGCATAAAGCACACAAGTTTAGCTTCCCATCTTTGCTGCATTTTCTCTTTCCTTCGTCCTGATCCCCTTTGTCCTTCAGGGCCTCCTGTCTCTGCAGGAAGTACATTCCTTCAGTTCTCCTGCCTTCTTCCTGTCCCTCAGGCTGAAAAGTAAACTAGACTGATTCTCCAAAGCTTAAGAAAACACGAAGAAGGATGACAGCACACCCTTCTCTGGGCCTGGCAAGCTGATCGCCCTTCCTTCCTCCTTTCATATCAACATTCCTGAAAAAGTTTGTCAGGATCCAAGTTTCCAGTCCCTGACTTTGCCTTCCCTTGCCATCCCCCTCCAGCACCTGCCTGGCCTCTTTGGCCTTTTCTGCCACTTTAGGCCCTGTGGAGCTTGTCACCCTCTCTAGAACTTAAGCCATTCCTTATCTTCTCTTCACCCCTGGAACAGCCCCTGCTTCCTGGGGGTCAGCCTTTTCCAAGGGCCCAGCCAACTCTGGTGCCTTAGAGCCACCAACTGCAGCCCAAACTCAGAATCAGGGCTCTGACTTCTTGTGACAGAGTTGGTGGGGGCAGGAAGAGCCTGAGGGTAAGGGGGCGGTATGAGTCAAGAGCTGCGTAGGTTGAATCTCTGGTCTGCTCACTAGCAGTACGACTTTGGATGGACATGGTGTTAGGGTCCGTGACTCCGTGGGTCTCTTCTGGAGAACAAATGCAAGAGTACGGAGATGCAAAAATCAAGCAGAGTTTTACTAAACCAGCTAGCTGGGGCCGACCGTCCTTCCAAGACATGCAGGTCTGGTGAGAGCGATCGACCCTGAGACAATGAAAAATACTCTCTTGGAGCTATAAACACAGATTCCTCAGTAAGAGCAGCAAGGAAACCATCGTAGGTGGAGAGGGATAATTTGGAAAGCTCTGATGCAGCATTCATCTCCAGGACCTTGAGGAAACGCTCAGGGAATGTATGGAGATTATATCCCAAGAACAGGCCTGGAAAGAGTAGAATATTAAATAGGAGCAAGCAGGTAATTATAGATGCAGTTCACCCAGGTTCGCTTGCTAGAAAACTGTGTCTTGAAGGGGATTTTCTAACACAGAGATGTTTGGAAGATGGAAAGTTTGGTTCATGCCGTGGATGCTCATGGTAGACTCAAGTTGTTTTGATTTTATGTTTCTTTCTAAAGAAGGGTATATAAAAAAAAATCTAAGTGCATTTCCCAGAAATCACATACCTGAGTCTGGAGTCAAAGGAAAGGAGTGTTAGGGTCCTTGACTCGGTGGGTCTCTTCTGGAGAACAAATGCACGAGTGTGGAGATGCAAAAATCAAGCAGAGTTTTATTAAACCAGCTAGATGGGGCCGACTGTCCTTCCAAGACATACAGGTCTGGTTAGAGCAATTGTCCCTGAGGCAATTTTAGGTAAAGATTATATAGGCTCCCACAACCATTACACAAGAGCCCGCGTTTATACAGCCAATAGTTTCAAAGCAAGCATTTCACAAACCAATAACTTTAAAACAAGAAAAATGTTACAGCTCCCTTCAGGTGTCTCAATTGGGGAGAGATGATTGGTATGTGCCTGGTATGACTCTTTCTTTTTATCTTGTGTAAGCAGACATGACATGACACAGAACAGGTCAGGCTCTGGGGGTTGTAGCACTTTGCCTCTATCTCCGGATGCCTGTGTCTCCAGTTGAGTTAATTGGTTACAAGCAGTAAATTTAAACAAGTAAGTTCAAGCAGTAAATTCAGGCAAGCAGTATATTCAAACAAACAGTAAATTCCTCTTTCCCCAACAATGGCCTTTCTCCCCTCTGTGGATCAGTTTCCTGGTAGGTAAACTGAGGACACTGCAGCTTTTTCAGCACCTTCTCAGCACACCACACGGTGCATGCCTCAGAATAACTGGTTCCAGGTGTCGATGTAGCTCACTTCCTTCCCTCACCTCCACCTGCTGCTGTCATTTCATCACTTCTGTGGATCACAGCCTCGGCTGCCAACCTCCAAACTCACAGCCTTCCACTGCATTATCTGTGTCTGAAATTCAAAATACTCCCTCCAAACAGACATTACAACTGGTTCATTGAACCTGGGGTTAAAGCCTTATCTTTGCCTTTCTCCCCAAATCCCTGTGCAATCCAATCCCTCCACTCACCTGGTTCTTTGTAGTCATTCCAACTCCCAGGAGGGCTTGTCTGAGAAGGACCTGCTTCTCTTTATGTGGCAAAACTTTTCCTTTCTTGGCTTTACCCAGCCCAGGCACTGCCTCCTCAGTGAAGCTTGCCTAGGTCTAGAGGTGACCTTGGCCACAGAGGCAAGGTTAGGGTGGTGGCCACAGCACAGTGGCTCCTGTTTGTATGTCCTCTACCTGTTTTCAGTGCCCATCTCATTTAAGTTTTACAGGACTCTCTAGTGTCACAGGAAACCAATCGCCCCCCCCCAGTGACAAAACTTGTTTTCCCTGCAGCTGCTGAACCCCCCAGTTCCTCCCGAGGAGACCTCTCTTGGAGCCCAGGCTGCAACAGGCATGTGGCTGTCCAAAGCCGTCTAGATGCCATGGAAGAGGTATCAAGGGTGTGGGAGGAAGGAACCATGAAGCTTTGGAACCATCTGCCAGGCTGGTGGCTTTGTGGGGTGCAGATGAAGGTCAGGAGATCCAGGCCAGTCCTGTTCCCCAGCTACCATGTGAAATATCCCTTGCCCCCTCTGAGCTGTCCAGCTGACCCGTTCCTTATACACCCTGCCTCCCAGGGATTGTTGCTTGCATCAATCCTGAGGTTTTCCCATTAGGAAGGTGGACATTCAATCACCAAATTTTGTGATGCAGCTGTGAATCGTGACATGGGGTTCATAAATCTGTGAACCACACATGTGCATGAACCATAGGCATAAACGGAGGTCAGAGGACAACTTGCAGGAGTTGGTGCCTTCCCTCCAGCATGTGGGTCCCTGGGATCAAACTCAGATTATCAGGTTTGATGGCAAGTGCCTTTCCCGACAACTTGCAGGAGTTGGTGCCTTCCCTCCAGCATGTGGGTCCCTGGGATCCCTGTGCCTTTCCCCACAGAGCCATCTCACAGCCTGCTCACTTCTGCCCCTCCCCCATACAAATAAATAATAAATGTTAAAAAAAATGGCAGGTGGCTCCTGAGGTTGACTTATGGTTGCCACATGCTATCCCGTAAACATGTATACACACACACAAATTAAATTTTAACACAAGGTCTTACTCTGTAGCCCAAGCTGGCCCAGAACTTGTGGTGACCCTCTGTTTCAGCCTCCTCACTGCTGGACTTATGGATGTGAACAACCAAAATAATTTAATTTTTAAACGTTTTTTTTGGTCTTTTTGAGACAGAGTCTCCCTGTAGCCCCAGCTGGCCTGGCACTCACTATGTAGACCAGGCTGGCCTTGGACTCACAGAGATCCACCCGCCTCTGCCTCCCAAGTGCTGGGATTAAAGGTGTATGTCACCCCAGCCGCCCTTTTGTTTTGTTTAGACAGGGTCTTGCTGTATAGCACAGTCTGTCTTGGAACTATCATTTCGCCCCAGACTTCTGAGTGGTAGGATTATAGTTGTATCCCACCATGCCTGACCAAACTCATAAAT